>NW_021130828.1:0-3781 GCF_004193835.3 Ostrinia furnacalis
TCGCCCCCCAAAAGATACTGCACTTCCTAATGGATGCAGGACTCGGAGGCGAACTGTAAGGAAAACAGCGGCGATCACAATAGATCGATAACGGTCGCAGTGATACTAGGACTTTATTGAACTAGAATAGCCGCTCAACACAAATAATAAAAAAAAAAAAAATAGGACCACCTCCTACTAGTACTGATGTTTCAGACTAAAATATTTTATGGAGTAATTTCTATTAACTTATACATTAACCTAATTTACATTAACTCTTAACACTTAAATCTAATTTGTTCATGGTACTTATTTGATTCAAAGCCACATCAACTGGATATACTTGTAATACGATCACTGAAATCTGTCCTCAAATGTAAAAGAAACAAAGTATTTCAGTCGCGCCTACAACAATATACAAAGATCGCTTTTGATCGAAGTTTCATTAGGATTCTACAGAGGTGAGTCTGACCGCAGAATGAGAGAGTTATGTTTGCATTCCACTCGGTTTCCGTCGCTATTCAGAAACTTTGTGTTTGAGTTTTTTCCCAAAAACTTTTCTACATTTTTACAGAGATACGAGTATTCGCGTAAGGGTTTAATTTGATACAGATTTGTAACTTTGGACGTAAAGATCGCAAGGGTTCGCTTTGTGATTCCAAAATTACCCTAAGATCATATTACAGGAGCGATCTTTATTAGCAGTTATATTATTATTATAAATGCTAAACTAACTCGGTCTGTCTGTTACGCTTTCACACCTAAACCACTGAACTAATTTTGATGAAGGTTGTAAGAGCGATAGTTTGAGTCCGAGACTCCTAGGATTGGACAAATAGTTTTTATCTTGGTTTTTGAAACAGAGACGCGTGTGATAATGTTTTTCTATAACAGACAGGCGGGGCAAGCCGTAGGCAAAAGCTAGTACCTAATAATATTAATATTCCATTTTCTTTTCCTTTTAAATGGAAACTTGAGTTGGCTTTCTTTCTTCCTTAAATCCAGCCGAGGCTGAATCTGTCAAAAGTTTCAAATAGCTAAGCCTAAACTTTGTGTTAATTGAACATAAGACATTTTGACAACGATTTTTGAAAAAGACCTTGCTAATTAACTAGAGCTTTGAAGCTTTATTTTAGCCACAATTAAGTAAAATGTTAATACACTAACTTTTTATAGCCAAAATTAAACCTGTCGAGATCGATTTTATCAGGTTATCTCTCATATCTGAAATCAAGTCAACCCTAAAACAAAGTTATCAACAGCCTGCAGTAATCACTATACCCAAACAACGTTAGGTAGTCAACAATACCTACATCAGTGATTCCTGCCCGTGATTCCTTTGTGGATTAAACCTGCCGGCGGGTACACCGCGCGTGTTTTGTATCCAATGCCTACTCGGGGAGATGAACAGGCTTGGTATGATTATTTATACAATATCGCACCTGAAACAACTACAATAAGAAGCTAGTGGTTAAATACAAAAACATGTGCCTCAACGTGACATTTTTAAATGAGTTACATTATTATGTACTCACGGCTTGACGTTTCGGCTGCTATGCTGCAGCCGTGGTCACAAGCAGACTGGCGGCTCCCGGCGTCGTTCGTTCGGGCGGGTTTGAGGCTGGTTTTAGTGTCACGCGGACTGTCAGTGCGGATCGCTCCGCACAGCCGATTTGTATGAAATGTTAGGGTGCGGAGCGGTTTCTCCGGACCGCATTACTTACTCTAAAACGCTCCCTAGAAGTTCATACAGATTGGCCGTGCGGAGCGGGTCCGCACCGGACGGTCCGCGTGACGCTAAAACCAGCCTGAATATTTTCAACTAGAGTTCTGTTTACGTTTATGGTGTCGTGTCGTCTGTACATAAATTTACTAATTTTAGGATGACGATGATACGTTTACACTGTGGTTATAAACTACCAATCATCAAGAATGGTTAAATTTGATTTTATTACTTTATATTAATGGTTCATGTCATTTTACAAATACTTAATTAATCCAAAACATCGTCAAGTACCTACCTGGAAATAATTTTAAACGATGAAAACTGAAATCTCTTATAATAATGGTATTGCAATGAAGAGGAATCTAATTTCGTTATATTATGGACATTTAATTTTTTACAAAATTAATATCAGTTTAATGAAACAATCTCTAAAATGCAAATAATAACAGTACCTACATAAACATCAGAAGCGAATGAATGTAAATTTTCATACTATCTATCCCTAACACTAACACTTTAAAACTAAAAGAAAGAATTAAAAACAAAATTAATACGATTAAAATAAAATCAAAACCAACCGAGCATTTTTAACATAATCAGAGTAAAATTTGGTACAAGTAATATCTCATCGCCCGAAACTATCAATATAATTAATTTAAGGCGATTAGAGTCCTCAATGACCTTGGGCGTTTGACCTTCACGCCGCGAGAAACACCCGCGCACCCCGCACGAAAACTCCGATTTGACACCGATCAAAATTACACGGGCATAGGTAGATACAGAATAGAAGCTCTTTTTTTATGACATTACTGCCTATTATTTTAAACTTGAATTGATGAACCTTGATGTCGGTGTCATTTAACTCAGGCGTAAAGGTATTTAATAAAAATAACACAATCCATGAACATTTTGTAAGGGATATTTTTTTTTTCGTTAATTTTCTAATGTTTTTGTCGATTCAGCCGTTCTCGAAATTTGAACATGTAATATGTAGGTAACTTCGGTGGAATCTTGCAAGTTGAATTTGTTAGACCAACTTCCTGACGACAACTGTAGGCATTGGAACACATAGTACTTAGTATTGTCTATGGTTTAAAAAAGCAAATGTTTCTTCTTTTGTCTATTGTCATTCTCTTTGTGTCACTTATGAATAATAAACTGAAAATGTGTTTAATCTCGTCTTTTTATTAGAAATCCTTCAACAACTGATTGAGTTAAAATTTTGGATATACATGTAATTCGGATGACAATGCAATAATTGTGATGACATGGAGTCGATCTAATGATAGAGCTGGAATGCCAGTGGCCCCATAGCAACTCCGGGATTAAACGATTCCATCGAGTTTAGGTTCGTTTGATTTGTATTTATTTATTTATATAAATATAAGTAAGTAATATTATGTAAGTAAGCTACTTTAAAAATCACGAGTACCTACCTACTTCAATTCTCAAAGGCAAACAGGGACTAATGATGGAGCTCGAATGTGGCCGTAGGAATAGGCTAGTTTCTTAAAAAAACACTTTTTGTCCGTCAATTACACTATCAAAAAATATTGGACACGGGATATTTTTATTTGTCAACAAACAAGTAATTACGAAGTTATGATGCGATGAAATTCCGCGTGACGTCACAAATCGCAACAATTTTAAGCACGCCTTAACCTCATGGGCCTCTTCTGAACTTTGGCGCACTTTATCTCTTTAAATTTTCATAAGTTTAAAAAAGTGAAAAATACATTTAAAGTATTTTTTGGTAAGTTGACCGACGGACTAATTCAAACTCTTGCTTTACCCAGGAAACATCCCTATTCTTCGAAATGATTACGAGCTACATAACGAAAAATCTTTGCTACTACGCCGCAGAAAATTCCACATCATAATAAATAAAAAAATAAATTTAAATAAAAAACCTTTTTTTTAAAACACGTTTTTGTATGCTAATAAATTTAGTTTCATGACATGCTCCCAAAATTCATCATCTTATAAGAGGATTTCAGTTTTTATCGACGAAACTTTTTAATTATTATAGCCTATAGGTACTATTAGAGGCCGGTCGATCTATTCTCATAAATAAAA
>NW_021130829.1:0-660 GCF_004193835.3 Ostrinia furnacalis
CATTTCGTTTTAAACCTTAACCCTATGACAATAAAGTGCACAATGGTATTTCGTATTGCAACCTAAGCCCTGATTGTCTCTTATTGGTCGTAGTAAAAATATAGTAAAATGCGTAACCAATTAGAGACGGGGTGAGCACGTGACCGGAGCGATGCGCTTACGCTAAAATTTCTACAAAGTGGTCAGGCGGAAGAGTCCCCCATAGTACATACCTCTTCGCTCAGTAACCACTGAAAACTAGCGTTGTAGTGCTACGCACTGCGGCATTATGCTGAGTGGAAGCCCTTTTTGGCATTATTACCAAATTAATTTATACGCTGTCCAAATTTGTAATTTGCTGGTATAATGTGCCAAATAAATATACCTATATTATTTCTTCTTACGAATAAAGAAGTCAATATAATTGAGAAATGTGATCAGCCTTGTCAGCAAATTAAATTAAGTCAAATCTAATCAAATATTTTATTATCAGAACCAATGTCACGATAATACGGGTGTCCAGTATCTGAGTCAGTTTCAATAATAATGTTCTACCGCGGATGGTACCGTTAGACATATTATAATATACAGACAAACTATACAGACATTCGTACACTTAGCCTAATAAAACAAAAATATCGATGCCTCCTAAGTAAACTATCGTATGTCTTAAAACCAAAA
>NW_021130830.1:0-1220 GCF_004193835.3 Ostrinia furnacalis
TTCTACTTCATCATTCAGAGCCATGAAACTGCTGCAACTGGTGCAGTATGTAATCAAATGGTCTGGGCATGTAAATGTGGCATGACGCACTTGCGGGCTTCGTACTAATGCAAGTTCGAGATTATCCGAAGACTGAGTCCCCATTACTTGCGTCTTTTTCACATTCGTTTCCATTTCTAAGTTCTGGCTATTACAGCCTGAAATACTTCAATCTCGTAATCCGACTCTTCCAGCAACGCTACATTCTTGCTGGGTTATTTAACAAAGACATTTTGACTAAATCTTAAAAAAGAACAACATAAGCTAGCACTAAACACAAAATAAGCGAATAAAAGTAAGTCACAAAAATCACAGCGCCACCGATGACGCCGGGTCATATTGACCCGTTTTAATTTGAAGCCTGTGTATCTCGCTACGCAAGCGGAGTCACAATACGTTAACTAACGGAATGGATTTAGGGAGGTTCTATCTCCAGCTATACGAACGCTCGATTAGTAAGTGTATTTATTTTTCGCTAGTATGATTTTCTAGATGCCACGAAGGAAAAATTATTGCACTTTCTCATTTCTGCAGTAATATCAAATTTTACTGAGACAGCTCCCGGTAAAGGCCATGCAGAGGTGGTCGGAGTTGTTTTAAAAGGAATTACTATTAATCATATTTTTAGTGGTATGGTGACTATGAAACATGTTTAAGTTGTCAAAACCAACTGTTATGTGAATCCTACAGAAATCTCATTTGATACTCAATAAGGTACAGTCGCAGAATGAAAAGGTTCGTCACCTTAGTGTCGGTTTTCGCTTGCACTAGGTACTGTAAGAGTCAAACCTGCCAACATAACCGTGCAAGAAACAGTGCTGCTAACATTTAAATAAATATGACGTTTGCTAACGAATAAGGTTTTGCTTGTTTATTTTTCTATTCCATCAGTGCAATGTTACAAAATGTAGTTTTTTTATATAGAAATAACAATGGCAGGTTGAACCAACAAGAAGGTTTTATTTAGTTTATCAATCATAATAATCTTCTTGACAAGATAAATCGACTTTGATCTGAATAATTTTGAACTTTACTGACGAACAGTTAAAGATTATTTTCTCTAACTCGAGATTATTCTGTAACATAGTTTCAAAAGGTAGGGTAAGTGCGCTAGTTTTCGTCCAATTATCGGAGTTGCCAACTTTGTGATGCGAAATGAATATCTTAAAATACCCTTACTC
>NW_021130831.1:0-777 GCF_004193835.3 Ostrinia furnacalis
TCTAGATTGAAAAGTATCCTCATTTGTAGAAATGGCATGAGAAAAAGTAATCGCAGGTGGCAATTTTCTAAAAATGCTCAAAAACTTAAAAATCTTGAAAACGGTGATATTTTTATTAGGGTCAAAAATGGACGTTAGGGAGATCATGGCGAGGCCTATCGATGGTTACAGGGTTATCCATTGTTTTTGGGACACCCTGTATACAACGACTCTAACAGTTCCAAAAAGCAATTCAGTCGTTCTTAGGGTGCAAAAATGCAACATATTGTTATTAAATGATTTGCTTTCATAAATATGTTTCATGAATAAACCATAGTAGAGCAATGCCCTGTGTGTCCGGTGTCCCTTCTTTGCTCACCCCTTTTGAGAGATATCGAACTCGAGTCGATGTCTCTCCGAAGGGATGCGCGAAGCCACAATAAGGGCTCTCGCGGTAGACCAGTTTCTTGACATGCCCTTATGAGCATGTCAGGATAAATGCTGAGCGGGCCTATTGACACAGTGGCCCACAATTTATTATATTCGTTTTGTGTTATGGTTTATAATTTGTGCTTACTGTGTTCAATAAATTCTATTTCTTTCTTTCTAGAGCAGCTGACGTAAACTAAATTAAATGTTAATTATTTCCAAACGCTAAGTTCTCTAGACGTGGGATAGATAAAGATGTTACGCTATTTTCGCGTCCGCCATTCTGTGGAGTCACGGCGAGATGGGACGAAGGCGAAAGTGTAACAATAGGCCAGATGTGTGGACGGTCTGCATAACAGTTATCTACAC
>NW_021130832.1:0-204699 GCF_004193835.3 Ostrinia furnacalis
TATTTGAAAAACGAATAATATATTTTGACAATGAAATCTAATTTCGCTTGCTTATTTTTCCCTAAGATTAACTGGCACAAAAATTTTATAAAAAAAATAAAACCGACTCCAAAAAACCTACACTAAAAAGTAGAAAAATAATTACTAATTACCTACTTATTTATTAGGACGAATTAATATTTATGAAGGTATACCATGGTTGATACTTCTGGAGTCGGTGCCAAGATTATGAAACATGTAAAGTTTGCCAGCACCGACTCCAGAAGTATCAACCATGGTATACCTTCATAAATATTAATTCGTCCTAATAAATAAGTAGGTAATTAGTAATTATTTTTCTNGACGATATTGAAATTTAAGTTCAGGGACTCTTTTGAAAAAGCTATAGCTATGTGTGTCTACTGTGGCTAATTGAACCCAGAAAATAAATTTTAATAGGCAAAAGTGATCAACTCTATTTTATGGTACCATTAACCAACAGAACGTCCACCTACAAGGTGGACCGACGACATCGTAAAGGTAGCAGGAAGGCGCTGGAAGCAGGTCACTATCAACCAGGCAACATGGAAAGCATTGGGGGAGACCTGTGTTTAGCAGTGGACGATGAAGATGAAACAACAGAAATTAGAATAATAATAAATAAATTAAATTATTATTATTTTAAATTATTTGAACAATGAATAATAGATATTGACAATGAAATCTAATTTCGCTTGCTTATTTTTCCCGAAGATTAACTGGCACAAAAAGCCATACGGCATTAAACTCGCTCAATATTTTATGAATTATAAGGCATTAAAGTTTAAATAAATAAGCAGATGATATTATTAGGTATGCAATGAGTATAATCATTCGTTCGAGATTTAATTTGAATGTCACTAGTTAAATACTTTGTAACAGCATACATGGAAACGCATTTAAAAAAAACTAGTATGCAAAATGTGCAAAAATTTAAGTTGAAAATACCACACAGAACGTAAGTTAACCTTTTGCTATTTTCTGTATTAAACAGAAATGTTTGAACTTAAACAATAGAGCTTTCATCGTTTACAAAATACCACACAATGCCCATCTTACAGATAAGAAACGTTTTCATGATAAGGTAAAACCTGCCATCCAATACTAGATGACAATAGTTTAGCTTGAACTGTCATTAGAGTACATTTTACTTATCACAAACCCTTTGTCCGTAAAACTACCTGGACTCGTTAAAAGATATTGTTTGATTCTTAATGTACCGTTTTGCATTACGAGTGCCCAAACGGGGTAGGAGCTAGCTGGTTGTGGAGTCAGTCTGCCTTTGGACACAAGCCTGGTCGGTCATCAGTTCTTGAGATCCAAGTTAACTTCAAAGTACCTATACTTCAAGTGACAAGTGGGTGTTAATTCAAGTCATCTCTAAAATTGTGATAATAGTGCTGTGATTTAGACAACTCATACAAGCGAACTTTGTGAACAATTAGTAAACTTCAAGTGACAAGTGGGTGTTAATTAAAGCATTCGGCAAGTGAACTTAGTGAGACAAGAAGATAAAACAGAATGGACGACCCAGTACCAGACCCAATCTACAGCACTGGAGAAGCGCAGCTTTTGGCGGAATTAGATCTTCACCGAGAAGCGTTTGAGCTCTATTTGACATCCATCCGAGACAACCCTCCTCACCTAAAAAAGGATATGGAAATGCAATTTCGGACGACCTTGGACCAATACAACGACGTGTTGGCAGAACAAAACGACAACGCACAAATAATCAGGAATTATAAGGTCGCCTTAGAAGAATTCCCAGGTAACACTCATTTCCTATATAGTGCTGGTGAATATTTTCTACGCCAGCAAGAGATTCATATTGCCCACCTTCATTTTGAAAAGGCGGTTCAAATCGACAAAAACCTAGTAAGAGCACAAAAATACCTGAATTTAACAAAGAGGTTGCTGTACTCCCGGGACGAATACAGATTGCTGAATGACGATCAAAGACTTGGTAAATATTTACGAGGTATAATTCAAACCTCTATCCTGAGGAAAGAAGAAGAAAATGAAAGTAAAGAATCAGCAGAACAATCGATACAACATTCATTCGAAGACCCGAAACAAGACTTCTTTTTAATCGAAAAAGGAACCAAGGTAGAAGATATTGAAGATATTGAAGTTGGCTCCTACAGAAGCAACCTGCTTGTGATAACAAATAGATTTGACGCCGGCCTTTTAGGTAGTGAGCTATTATTTACCATCCTATCGGCTTGGAATAGGGTTCTTACACCTTCAGCGCGGGTAATTCCTGGCCGGGCTGAATTTTATGTTATTGGCGTCCGCTGTGAGCAGATTCCAAAAAAATACCAAATTTCTGCGGATGCTAAAACACTCCTTGGTGTTCAAGACTTGTTTTTACACACAGAAACACATAACCGTGATCCATACTTTGGTGAAGACATCTTCACATACAAAGACTTAGAGTTCGTGACGCAAGAAGAGTTAGTCTTTGAAATAAACTTTAATTCGTTTGCCGATATTAACAAAAAAATTGCCAATATTTTTCCAGACAATGCAAAATTGACGGTTACAAGTAGCGGTGAAGTCAATGCACTGGTAGGATTTTTCAAACTTTTTATAACCGAGGACATCGTTATGACAACCGATCCTAGATCAGAAGAGAGATCAGATGCGTGGAAACAAGCTGTGTTTCATGATTTTATACCAATGCAATACACAGAAGGTGAATCTTTCATTGCTCAGTTCTCAACATTTGGCGGGAGACTAAGATTTCTGCCAGATTGTAGAAAACTAATAACGAGAGTGTCAAAGCAATTAACAACGTTCCTGAACGATGACGTCTATATTAATGAGATTATTAAAAGTGCACAAATAGCAACAGTTCATTTAACACAAATGGTGGAGATAGAAGAAGTCGACGTTGTAGATTTGTGTCCGTTTCCTGTCTTCGGGATGATGATGATGAAGCGAGGAGCGCAATCTCTCATTTGTATGGCCCGTGATCGTCAAGATAAAAAGTTTTTTAAAAAGGTTTTCCGTAGGCACAATATTTGCCTGTCCAGAGTAGAAATATTGCTTTACGAAAACTTGTCTCTTGAGCCGTTTGACGGCAAAAGATTCCACGCAGTTTATTGTGACGTATTAGATATGAGTGGCAACATCGACAGATCACTTTATAGCCTGGCTAAACTACTGAAGCATGCGCGATTACAAGAAGGGGGATTATTTATGCCAAATGTGTCTATGAAGGTCCAACTCATCAGCAGTGAAATGTTGGATAAACACAATAAATTAACCGAGAAAGCTATGACTGCTATGCCTCCAGGATCGAGGACCAACACATTCACAGAATCGCAGATAACCTACGTTGACCCGACGCGGTTGGAACACAAAAATATGTCTCGACCAGTACACTTAACTGACAGCTGTCACAGTATGATACCCTGTGTAGTTTCAGTACACGTCGAGAGAGACGGGGCATGCAATGGTATGCTATGTTGGTATGTGATCAAAGTAATGGATGGAGCTGCAGAAATATCCACCAAACGAAAGTCCAGTTTCGTGCATAGTTCTGTTTTCTATAAGGACCAACCACTCGAGGTTAACAGAGGTGACTATGTCACTGCTGTCATGTGCGTTGAAGATGATGGAGGTTTTAAGATAGAACTATTTTCAGAAGTGATATAATTATTTTATGTTTAAGAATAGGTATGTAACTGTAAATGTAACTTTTTGAAACGATTTATTTCCTGTGTTGTTTAAGTAATTATTTGTCAAATACACATCATGTAAAAACCTTTATTAGCTAAATTATCTTCTTTTTATTTAGTTTTAAGCTAAACTGTATGTAACAGAAGTCAATAAAGCAAGATTTGATCATAATTGTTTTATTATAACAAACTTGTACTTTAGTTCACATTAACATAATTATCTAGTATATTTTGTGCATTAATCAAATAACCATGTCTGTGTAATATAATTAAATTTTAATAAAATAATTATAGGACTACTAGACTTTTTATTATGTGCTATGCTACTTCTATAATATGAAAATGATTTACTGATAGTTCTGAATAATTTGTAATAAAACATGATGATTTAAAACTATAATTTTGTTTTATTTTTGAATAACCCAATTTATATAAAAATAGTACAATAAAATTTATATCAGCCTTGGGAACCATTTTGAAAATTAGAATAATAAGATAGATAGCTGCTGAAAAAAATCCATAAGTGATGCATAAAAAGTACCACGGAATGATGTCATAACACGAAGTTTGTATGAAGCGTTTGTGGGAAAGTACATTAATGTTATTGTCAAAGAAATATATTTTGGGGAGTTTTCATGCTATCGAAGTAATTAATTTATTCATAATTTATATGATGGAAGGAGCTATTTTAAAAAGCCAAAATAAAATTTGGAAACATGCCTTAAACTAAGTACCTTCTCGTAGAATGAAAGGCTAAAAAAATTTTTTTAGTCCGTCATGTTTAATATCAAAAAATATTGGACACATATATTTTTATTTTTCAATCTAACAAATAATTACATAGTTATGGTGCGTTGAAGTTCCGCACGACGTCAACGTGCGGCACTTTTATGCACGCATTGACGTCACGGGCCTCTTCTTATGAACTTTGGCGCGCTTTATCTCTTTACCTTCAAGCGGGCGCGCGGCGTCGAATCGACCGCGCCTAACACATTTTCGTTCATAACTTTTTTTTTACTTGTTACACATATTTCTCATTTTTAGTAGCCTGTCGCTTGCTCATTGTGAGCGAAATAAAGAGCTTACCTCAGCTCTCCGCGCTTTTCCCACCCCATGGCTTGCTATTGTTTTAGCCGCGGCGCCGGCGTCGAAAGCACGCCACGCGCCTGTCGTCGAAAAGGTTACGCGCGACGCTCTATGCGGTATAACATTTCTTCGGCTATCACCCAATATCATTGAATTAAGCTTGCAATTCTGTTTTTTCTTATTAAATAAGTCGTAAACTGCTTGTCCAAAGTGAAATAACAGAGACATTATTATGAAAAGATGAAAAATAGAGTGAATCGGAGCTCAGAGACCAAGCTAAACTGAGCCAAAATTATAAAATTGTGTTTTATCATTATTTTGCCATTTTTATCGTTTTTACCAGGTATATGAACTATTCTGAGGTATTTTAAAAGATTTTGTGTTCAAAAATTAGTTTTTGATCCAAATAATATTTTCGTTATGTTAATTGATTAAATAATTGTTTCTTTAACTTAATTCAAATTACTTAAGATTTAAATACACTCATAATATGTCTGCGTACAAAATAATAAATGATTATTGGAAAATAAGTGCTTTATTTATTTACTAGACCCTATAGGTCTTTTCGTTTACGCGCGACCGCTGCCGTTACAAAAGACCGCGCGCCCGCTTGAAGGTTTAAATTTTCATTAGTTTGAAAAAGTGAAAACTACGTGTAGAGTATTTTTTGATAAGTTTACTGACGGACTAAGGGGCCGTCCNGTTTTCAGAAGTAATGTAATTTATGTTTAAGAATAGGTCTATATCCAATGTAACTTGTGAAATGATTTATTCCCTGTGTTGTTTATGTATTTTGTCAAATATACATAATGTGAAATCATTTATCAGCTAAATTGCCTTCTTTTTATTTAGTTTATAAGCTCAACTGTATTAAATCCTAATTAGTGACAGAAGTCAATAAAGCAAGATTTTATCATAATTGTTTTAGTTAATATAACAAACTTGTCCTTTAGTTCACATTAACATAATTATCTAGTATATTTGAAGTGCGTTGAAGATGATGGAGGTTTTGAGATAGAACTATAAGAGTAGGTATAACCAATGTAACTCTTGTGAAACAATTTATTTCCTGTGTTGTTTATGTAATATTTGTCAAATATACATGATGTGAAAACATTTATTAGCTAAATTGCCTTCTTTTTATTTAGTTATAATTACTGACAGAAATCAATAAAGCAAGATTTGATAATAAATAATTGTTTTAGATAGAATAATTTTATTATAACAAACTTGTACTTACTTTAGTTCACATTAACATACCTAGTAGATTTTGTGTATTTATTAATCAAATAACCTGTGTAATGTTATTAAATTTTAGTAAAATAATTATAAGACTACCTACTAAACTTTTTATTGTTCTGTGCCACTAATATAATATGAAAATGTTTTTACCCATATTTTTGAATAATGTGTAATAAAACATGATGTTTTAACTATAGTTTTGTTTTATTTTTGAATAACCAAATTTATATAAAAAGTGCAGGCTTAGAGAACAATTTTGAAAACACAATAATTAAATATATAGCTGCTGAAAAAAATCCATAAGCGATGCATAAAAAAAGTACCACGGAGTGATGTCATAACACGAAGTTTGTATCAAGCGTTGTGGGAAAGTACATTAATGTTATTGTCAAAGAAATATATTTTGGGGAGTTTTCATGCTATCGAAGTAATTAAGTTATTCATAATTTCTATGATGGAAGGGGCTATTTTAAAAAGCCAAAATAAAATTTGGAAACATGCCTTAAACTAAGTACCTTCTCGTAGAATGAAAGGTTACGTAACAAACAAGCATAATTCAGTTTATGGTTTTTTTTTAAATATATAGCTATGTGCGCTCTTGTGAGGCTAATTAATTGAACCCAGAAATAGACAAAAGCGACCAACTGTATTTTATCGTATCATGAAACAAAAGAACGTCTACCCACAAGGTGGACCAACGACATCTTAATGATAGCAGGAAGGCGCTAGACGCAGGCCGCTACCAACCGGGCAACATGGAAAGCATCGGGGGAGACCTATTTACCTATATTGTAGTGTGTACCTATATTGTATGTCATAATGTTTTTTTTTTTCCTTTTTATTTCTGTCTTTCCATACCATGTCATATTGTCCTGAGGGTACTATTTTATCCTACTTTTGGTACTTTCTGTTTGTAATGTGTGTTTCTGTTATGCAAATAAACGTTTTATCTATCTATCTATTTTCAGCCGTAGATGATGACGATGAAACAACAGAAATTAGAATAATAATCTATACTATTTATACTAGTCTATACTTCAATACTAATATTATAAATGCCAAGGTACCTCTGTCTGTCTGTCTTGCTTTCACGCCTAAACCAATGAACTGATTTTGATGAAAGGCATAAAGATAGTTTGGGGCCCGGGAAAGGACATAGGATAGTTTTTATTGCAGTTTTTGAAACAGGGACGCGCGCCATAAAGTTTTTTCTGTGACAGACAAAATTTCACACGGGCGAAGTCGCGGGCGAAAAGCTGGTAGGTAAATAATATTTTTTGAAATACGAATAATAGATAATGTCCATGAAACCTATTTTCGCTTGCTTATTAGTAAATAATTACAAACCAAGCGTAACACTTGAAACAGCTGTTCGTACAGTCCCCTTTTGACATTAGATAAATTTAAATAAACACATCTACTGATTCCGATTTATGTTATTTCCCTAATAAATCTCAGTTTATGATAACGTGTGCCTGCATCAATACGCGTCTTGTTTCTGGATGAAACGAAAGATGTACCAGCGAATAGTGTTAATATGTTTCATATTTTGTGGTTCTTTTCAAACGTGTTTATGCACAGATAGGTATTGATTTTGGTTTCATTCTTTTTTCAATCAAAAAGTTTTTAAGATCACGGTTTTATTATTCGTACTAAAAGTTTGACTAAAACTTTTTTAGCATAAAAAATGAAGGACTAAAATTAGTCATAGACAACGATGCAGGCGGCGACGACGCTATTGCGATTTTTGAAGCTATTTTATACGAAAAGTATTTCAATGGGTAAGTAAAACTTTACTTTTGACTTATAAGTAAGTATTTCCCGTCCCTAATGAGATGATAAAATGAATAAACATAATCTGATAAAGAAATATTTTGTATTGGAAGAATTTGTGATAAAATTATTGCTTAATCCAGGGATAGATTTGTGATTAAAAGATTGATGACTTAAAAATTGAGATTGATGGTGAAACCATTTTCACCATCAATCTCAATTTTTAAGTGACCCCTATGGTAACACTTAACAGAATTTTTTTTTTCATAGGGGTCACTTAAAAATTTGAGATTGATAGTGAAAACGGGCATGAGATTACTAATATAAGTTTATAACTTTTTTATGTTCGTTACATGATGAATAATAAACACACTGGGCGTTTTAAAGAAAATTAAGATCAAATTATTGCTATTGTCAAGACATTTCAATTACTTACTTAACGATTATTAGAAATGGTTAGTATGTAGAAGTAAGAAGTATGTATGTAAAGAAGAGAAAATTATCTTTTCAGACCAAAATTGGTAGCTCTCACTACTGGTAATGGAAACACATTCGAAGACAATGTGGTGGTTAATAACCAAAAGGTTTTGAAAGTCGCTGGCCGGCAAGATGTAAGTTCACAATCATCTCCTTTACCGTTTACTATTGTAGTGAGATACTTAGGCTGAGTTGCACCATGTAACTTTAACCGTAACTACAACGATAACCGGTTGTTTTTGTATGGAGTTTGACAGATTTTTGACGTTTGTCAAAGTTAAAGTAAGATGGTGCAACCCAGCCTTAGTCTCTAATTTCTTATTAAGAGTAGGCGCACTCCGTTGATTTTTCGTCGGCCGATAGTTTAGTCGGGCAGTTGATCAGTATGGGCATGTATGGGAGTGCGCACACTACGCCGATTCGATTTGGCCGATTCTTCATACAAATTAAAATCGGGCACAACTATCGGCCAACTAAAAATCAACGATGTGCGCATACTCTAATAGTATTGAATTCAGCCAGATACCTTTACCGTTTACTATTGTAGTGAGATACTTAGGCTGAGTTGCACCATGTAACTTTAACCGTAACTACAACGATAACCGGTTGTTTTTGTATGGAGTTTGACAGATTTTTGACGTTTGTCAAAGTTAAAGTAAGATGGTGCAACCCAGCCTTAGTCTCTAATTTCTTATTAAGAGTAGGCGCACTCCGTTGATTTTTCGTCGGCCGATAGTTTAGTCGGGCAGTTGATCAGTATGGGCATGTATGGGAGTGCGCACACTACGCCGATTCGATTTGGCCGATTCTTCATACAAATTAAAATCGGGCACAACTATCGGCCAACTAAAAATCAACGATGTGCGCATACTCTAATAGTATTGAATTCAGCCAGATACTATTTGATGAAATCTTCCTACAGTAGTGTAGTGATTACTGAAATGCTATCACTCAGAACAACAACATGTAATTTTTGCAACTAAATTGATGTTTTGTCCAGTTATGGTGCCTGACAGATTTATTTTGGAGCAATGAGGATTCTAAAGATTCGGCTAATCTGATGCGTGCTGCCTGCGTGCGCGTTGGCGATGGCAATCAGTAGGATCGCACCTTAAATGCTGCATACTACCTGCTGATAAAGATTTAAATACAAATCCTGATTACTCCCCAGATCCCAATCTACAGAGGTGCTAGATCCTCATTGGTCCACACACCCGCCACTAATGCGTACTATGGAGTCGACGGTCTTGGGGACACGGGAGAGAACTTCACAGATTTGGGACCAGTCCAGGAAGAAAATGCTATCATGCGCCTCATAGAACTGTCTAAGATGCATGAAGGTATAATGAACAATAACCCAGATAATGTTTGTTAGTGTAAATAAAACATTTTGTAAAGTAAGTGACTTTCATCACCTTAACTTTAACCGTAACTATACTCAACATCAAATAAACCGCACCTTCTGCGACGGGAACTTTAACGATTTTCTTCTGACACAATCATGGTGCCCCAACAATATTGGTGTTATTTGAAAGCCCAATAAATATCCTTAAAGAAAAACACATTTAATTTCTTAATAAATGATTAAAATATACCACAAATGTGACTTGAAAAAATACTTCACTTTGGGCCCACCTTTGGGATCAATTAGACCAATTTTTATGGTTATAAAACCAAATAATGATCTCACGTGTCCTCTTTAACAGATGGATAGCGATTAATCCCAACTTAACAGTTTTATAGCCATAAAAATTGGCTCAAGTGTAACTACCTATTTTTTGAAGAAGTGACTCTGGATCCTTCTAAAGACACATTTTTGGGGTAAAAACCTTTCCTTTAATGAAATGAAGGTTAGAACTAGGCTTTTAAATGGTGCCAATATTGGTTGGAAGTGGGGATGCATACGTTTGAAAGTGCTTGTCGCGGGAGGTGCGATTTATTTGATGTCGAGTGTATAATTTTAACCGGTGTTTCTGTATATAATTTGACTTTGACGTTTGTCAAAGTTAAGGTGGTGCAAACCAGCAATAACATTTTTGAAAAACATGGTTTTGTCCGCGAGATAATCCGTTTGTCACAGAAAAACCGAGTTATTTCATAGTTGTGATTTTCATAGTAAATAAATGGTTGAATGAACGGAATGCATGATCAATGTATGTATTTTCCCTTCCTACAAAAAAAAAAGAGAAATCCGCCTATTGGAAACTGTAACGTAAATCTACGTGAAATATTTTTTCAGATCATGGAAAATTTGTGCTTAAACTAACATAATAATAGTATTAATATTGTTTCTCTTTATTTCAGGTCGTCTCATCATAGTTACTATTGGGACGTTAACTAATATTGCTTTGGCAATCAAAATTGATGCTCAATTTTTGAATCGACTGTCCCAACTCTATATTGCAGCAGGACATATTCACAGTAAGTTAAATTGAAGAGTTGGAGGCGGAGGTGAGGTGTAAGAAAGAGTGGAGAGGGGGGAGAAATGAGGAAAAATAGGATGATTGGAGAAAGTGGGGGGAACTGGAGGAGCGAGAGTGGCAGCACGTGATAACTACTATCTGTAATAGACCGAAATTGAAGCGGACATCTACTTACCTATTGTTCTAATAAAAAATACACAAAATAGTTCCCTAATTAGATAGATAGATGATAGATAGATTTGCAAAACACATTGACACACAAGAAGCAAAAAGTAAGATTAATAAACACAGGAGTAGCAGGAAAGATAGAGCACATTACAAAGAGTAAAAAAGAAAATCCTGCGCTAAGGTATAAGTGCCGTAGGTAGCGATGCAAAAAAGCAGAGACCTCAGTGTAGACACTGCTTTAAAATGAGCTGAACACTGATTTTCAGCTCTTGCTTGAAAAAATAATTCTGTTTTGGGCGTTCCTTATTCAGTTATTAAATTAATAATTAATTGTTGAAATTCCTTTTTGCAGGTGATATCCACCCACAACCAGAATTCAACGCTTTAATGGATGTAGAAGCATACCATATCGTTGTAAAGAATGCAACTCCGGACAAAGTTACTGTCGTGCCTTTTTCGCAGACTCAGATCTTTCTGAATTACACAAGAGTAAGTCTCACGGGCTGGAAGACGTAGCGTGGGCAGGCCTCCTACTAGGTGGACCGACGATCTGGTAAAGGTCGCGAGAAGAGCCTGGATGCGGGCAGCGCAGGACCGTTCATTGTGGAAAACCTTGGGGGAGGCCTTTGTCCAGCAGTGGACGTCATTTGGCTGAAAAAAGAAGTCTCATGACCTGATCTTATCACTCAAAAATTTTCCATAATAAGACACTAATGAGACTTCAGAAAGAAGAAAGTACTGCAGTAGACTACCAATGGCTTATATTACGATAGAGGTATTCAGAGGGAAATAATCTGTATTCTTGTGTCACAGTGTTTGTAACAAAAGTCCTCCGAAACAGCTTGACCAATTCTTTGAAAATGTATGTGTGGCCTAAGCATAGCACGTAAAATATTTTTCATACCCTGTGATAAGAGTTTTTTATTATTAGATAATATTATTTTGTATTCTGTGACAAATAGAGATCCACACGACAAAAGTAAATTAAATATTCTATTTCAGACTTGGAGACAAGAAACCCTAGGTGCTATTGACAGTGAGGTCGTTAGAGCTATGAACAAGTACGAACAGGTGTCTCTTCGAAGACCTGGAAGCAGATGGCAATCGCTGGACCCGTCGGCTGTCGCTGCTGCCATCAAGACAGAACTGGTTGATGAGTATAAGTACTCCCAGAACGATATCATACTTTGCGGTCAGTATACAGTTTAGTTGTCCCCCGGGACAAACTTGACTTTCACTGGTTGGGTATTTATTGGCGGTCAAGCTGTAGAGCCTGGCTATACAGGAGTTGCAGCGCTCTAGAGGAAGAGGTATCTACCAGGAAGAAAATAATTAATTTTACTGTTTCTTTTTGTTTTTTCAGGAGATAAAAGAGGCTTAAATACTAACAAGATTGTGGACAAAGAACATGCAAACGTTAGAATGATTTATTCAATGAAAGACGCCGAATATCAACAATTTTTACTTGACCTATTTAGACGAAAGTAAAATAAAATGTCATTAAACAAAAAAAAAACTTATTTTGTACCCTAAACAAACATAAATACCACAAACATGCAAACCATACATTTTCATTATTATTGTTTACATTCTGCAANCATTTGATGAAATCTTCCTACAGTAGTGTAGTGATTACTGAAATGCTATCACTCAGAACAACAACATGTAATTTTTGCAACTAAATTGATGTTTTGTCCAGTTATGGTGCCTGACAGATTTATTTTGGAGCAATGAGGATTCTAAAGATTCGGCTAATCTGATGCGTGCTGCCTGCGTGCGCGTTGGCGATGGCGATCAGTAGGATCGCACTTTAAATGCTGCATACTAGCTTATAAGATTTAAATACAAATCCTGATTACTCCTCAGATTCCAATCTACAGAGGTGCTAGATCCTCGTTAGTCCACACACCCGCCACTAACGCGTACTATGGAGTAGATGGTCTTGGGGACACGGGAGAGAACGTCACAGATTTGGGACCAGTCCAGGAAGAAAATGCTATCATGCGCCTCATAGAACTGTCTAAGATGCATGAAGGTATAATGAACAATAACCCAGATAATGTTTGTTAGGGTAAATAAACAATTTTGTAAAACATAATTTACCATGAATTCGTCTGCGAGAAATTCAGTTTGTAACAAAAAACCGAGTTATTGATACTTTGTTATTTTCATAGTATAAATAACGGTTAAATGAACAAAAAGCATGGTCAAGCTATGTATTTTCCCTTCCTACAAAAAAAAAGAAATCCGCCTATTGGAAGCCGTAACGTAAATCTACGTGAAATACATTTTCAGATCATGGAAAGGATAGTGCCAGGGTTTAGACCAAGTGCTGCCCAGAATCAACCCATAGTGCATTTTGTTCCTCAGGCCAATACACATTAGTATTGGCCTGAGTTTATAGCCGAACGCTGAAGTGGTCGGAGTGGCCGACTCGAGATCCGAGGAACGCGAGTTCGAATCCCACTGCCGCTATCTATTATATCCCGCTTGACTATTGTGGTGAGCCCACTCGTAACACAAGCTTATTTAGCTTAACACGAGGGGCTAATGGGACTATTAGTAATTTGCGCAATACAAATTGCTAAAAATCTTTTTAAGAAAAATGTGTAAACCGAAGCGCACTAAAATGGATACCATGGATTGGTTCTACCATTTCTGCTTTTAATGAAACATAATAATGTATTATTTTTTGTGATTATTTCAGGTCGTCTCCTCATAGTTACTATTGGGACGTTAACTAATATTGCTTTGGCAATAAAAATTGATCCTCAATTTTTGAATCGACTATCCCAACTATATGTTGCAGCTGGACATATTCACAGTAAGTTAACATGACAAGAGGTAAATTAAAGAGATGAATGTAAAGTGAATGCAGAAGTTTAAAAATGGGAGAGTCGGAAAATAGTGGCGAGAGTAGGGTAAGAAGGCGAGTAGGGCAAGAGTAGAGTGGATAAAGTAAAGCCCAGTTTCCACAAGAGCGGAGAAGTGTAGGGCCGTAAAATGTTTCTATAGAATTTAACTGCGGTGGCGCCGCGGATCTATGCGGAGCGGACAGGTTCTCCTCTCCGAAATAGTGAAAATAATGAAATCTGATTGGTTATTCAAGACACTTCTCTGCTCCGCTCCGCTCTGTTCCGCCATGTTGGAAACCGAAAGATGAGCGGGAGTGGAGTGGAACGCCTTAAATATCTTCCCTTATATTAAAATGAAATTAAAAAAAAATCATCCAATTTCTGTTTTGAGCCTTATTGTGGAGGTGACATTATTGAAATAAACATTGTTTAATGTTTTGCAGGTGATATGCACCCACAACCAGAATTCAACGCTTTAATGGATGTAGAAGCATACCATATCGTTGTAAAGAATGCAACTCCGGACAAAGTTACTGTCGTGCCTTTTTCGCAGACTCAGATCTTTCTGAATTACACAAGAGTAAGTCTCATGACCTGATCTTATCACTCAAAAATTTTCCATAATAAGACACTAATGAGACTTCAAAAAGAAGAAAGTACTGCAGTAGACTACCAATGGCTTATATTACGGTAGAGGTATTTAGAGGGAAATAATCTGTATTCTTGTGTCACAGTGTTTGTAACAAAAGTCCTCTGAAACGGCTTGACCAATTCTTCGAAAATGTGTGTGTATAGTAGGCCTAAGCATAGCACGTAAAATATTTTTCATACCCTGTGATAAGAGTTTTTTATTATTAGATAATATTATTTTGTATTCTGTGACAAATAGAGATCCACACGACAAAAGTAATTTAAATATTCTATTTCAGACTTGGAGACAGGAAACTCTAGGTGCTATTGACAGTGAGGTCGTTAGAGCTATGAACAAGTACGAACAGGTGTCTCTTCGGAGACCTGGAAGCAGGTGGCAATCGCTGGACCCGTCGGCTGTCGCTGCTGCCATCAAGACAGAACTGGTTAATGAGTATAAGTACTCCCAGAACGATATCATACTTTGTGGTGAGTATACAGTTCAACTTTTCTCCGGGACAAACTTGACTTTCACTGGTTGGGTATTTATTGGCGGTCTACAGCTTGACCGCCAATATGCCTGCCGGCCTGGCTATGCAAGAGTTGCAGCGGTCTAGAGGAAGAGGTATCTACCAGGAAGAAAATAATTAATTTTACTGTTTCTTTTTGTTTTTTTCAGGAGATAAAAGAGGCTTAAATACTAACAAGATTGTGGACAAAGAACATGCAAACGTTAGAATGATTTATTCAATGAAAGACGCCGAATATCAACAATTTTTACTTGACCTATTTAGACGAAAGTAAAATAAAATATCATTAAACAAAATAAAAACTTATTTTTTACCCTAAACAAACATAAATACCACAAACATGCAAACTATACATTTTCATTATTATTGTTTACATTCTGCAACCATCTGCAACTACCTCAACTTTTATTATTTTATCTCTACTTTTAGTTTTTCTAACACGAACTAAATAGCACGTGACTGCTACATTTATACACACACAATGCCATTATCAAGGCGAGATCTGTCTCTTTCTAACGCATTATGTAAGAAAAGGACAAGGATACTATGTCAAACGTAAACAGTATTGTTCACCAGTTAAACAGAGACCTATATGAATGCAAATTTTAGACACGAATTGAGCTTTGTTACAAAGAGATAAGATCTAACAGTTTAACAGCTGATAATTCACAAATAACACGGGCTGTTGTTGAGTCATTGCACTCTTCATTTTGAGGTTATTTGTCAGAAATGTTAGAAATACGAAATTATAGAGACATTTTATGAATTGAGATTTATGTTAGAAACAGTGTGTAAGTGAATGTTTTGTAAAAACATTTTGTTTGAAGTGAAAAACATCTATTATTCTTAACTCCAATGGATGCTGCGACAAAGTAAGTATTTTTATTTTTATCTGCATGTTTTGTTGTCTCTACATCAACAATGACTATGTTGTAATGTATATTATTTAATTACTTGTGCATATCAAACTAGAGTGATATTTATAACAGTTATCGGTCTAATACTCTGATCGATCGGAATTGACAAGTGTAAGAGCTCTTTCAAATTAGACGTTTTTTGGTGGTGAAAACGGGCATAAGTTTTTTGTAAATAACTTTAAAAAATCGAACTGACTAAGGCGGGAATCGAACCCACGACCTTTCGCTTGTCGGGCTCGACTAAGTTTCTTGCTGCTTCTTTTCAAATATTATGTTCCATTTATTGTTCCGAAGTAGTGATAGGGTTAGAGTACCTAGGTAGTACTGATTTATTTTCTGTGCTTTTACCTTTTTAAAAATAAATTACCAATGAATAATTTAAAAAAAACAATGTATCAAACACTACACGATTAGGCTTACACCCCTTTGGTCGGCATGACTGTGCAATAGTCACTCAATCTCTTACGATTATGATAAGTTAAGAAAAAAATATGATAACGTTACATTTTTTATCAACATTTTTATGTTCTTATTGAGAACAGCCAGCACATTCATTTTATAGACGTTAAATCGCTAGTGGCCGCTACAATTTGTGGAAGATATCTTACACAAATAGCCTGACGGATAAGATAGCTGAAGTGGCTATGAGCAGGGCACATAGTACACAGATCTGACGGCCGATGGGACGGCAAGGTTTAGGAGTGAAGGCCAGTTACTTGAAAACGCAGCCTGGGACATCCACTCACAAAGTGGACCGACTACCTCATGATCATAGGAAGGCGCTGGATGCAGGCCGCTACTAATCAAGCGATATGGAAATTATTGGGGGAAGCCTATATATAGCAGTGGACGTCCTGTGGCTAAAATGATGATGATGATGCATATATTTTGTATTATTCATCGAGCACCTTCATCATTCATCAACACCTCCAACCTCCAAATATGCAGTTATAACGTAAGCTCCCGCTATCCCTCCTTGTAGGCAGATTGTGTTGGTTTTTCTGAGTTCTTATTTTTATGGGGTGTTTGTTCTCGTTTGGTTATACAACTGTCAAGTTCACAAATCACGGGGCAATTGCTGGGCAGATATTACTGATACAGTGTAGTTTATCTTGAGATACGTAACAAAACACGCGTGTGTAAATTTGTAATATGCTGAGAGTAATAATATTTGTTTGTTTGTGTGTTACTACGGCTGATTTGTAAGTCATGGTTTTAATTTTTTTCTGGCAATTTTAAATAACAAAATTAACAAGTTACGTTTCCTAATTATAATTTGTAGGTAACCATGTGTAATTCCTCAAAAACAACATTAATGAAACGAATTTAAAAAAATATTGGTTAATTCCTACATTAGATAAATAATAATCTAAAAATCTCATTCTTATTTCTAATAATATTGTTTAAATTTAAATTTTTATTGAATATTCCGTAAGAATGAAAATGATAAAAAAATTCAAGCAAGTAACTGATATATTATTACTTTAATGTCCCGAAAGACTGAAGAGTAGGTACAAGTAAAGGAAGTAAAAAAAAATATTTCTCTACATTGGGTTATTACCAAAAAAATATATACCTAGGTACCGACCGAATTTAGAACCTCCTCCTTTTATCGAAGTTGGTTAACAAGCTAGATCCTTTCAAGTAAGAACAGATGACAGTACATCAAGTTAAATACTGTAGCATCTTATATAGTTAGTAATAGGTGTTATTTTGCAACAACAAAGTTTAGTCAGTTGTGTTGTATACTGTATTACTTTTTATTGTTGATTTTCAGTTCTGAAGTAAAGAAAAGTAAATTAGTCATTGACAATGACGCAGGGGGTGATGACGCAATGGCTATATTCCTCACCTTGTTATATGAGAAACACTTCGACGGGTAAGTCCCAAGTTTGATTACCAATAGAGTCAACTTTCTTTTTAAGAAATCCTTGAAAAGACCTTGAGAAGAGTATTCTTTGAAAATGTTTATGCAAATGGTATTTTTTTTATCACTGTAAATACATTTCATTCGTTATTTTGAAATTCTACAACTTATCAAAATACCTACAACATGATATAAAAGTTTAATCAACTCTGTCTGTAAGGTCAAGGCTGTAAGTAATTTATCTGAAAGAAATAACTGTATTTATAACTCAAAAAGATAAGAAATAAAGGCACTTTATTTTTATACAATCAGCATTTCATAAGAGACTGATATGGCAATTTCAGTCCAAATAACTGAACACTTTAAGGTTCATTTCCCTTCATCCTAGAGCTAACTGTCAAACATGATTCCAGGCCAAAGCTGGTGGGACTAACAACTGCAAACGGGAATACACCAGAACACAACGTATATTTCAATAACCAAAGAATACTTAGAATAGCTAACAGACAAGATGCAAGTAACTTTATATTAGCTTGGTTTGGTACTGCATTAATAAACATCATCATCATCATCATGTCAGCCATAGGACGTCCACTGCTGAACATTGGCCTCCCCTAATGCTTTCCACGTTGATCGATTGGTAGCGGCCTGCATCCAGCGCTTCCCTGCTACCTTTACGATGTCGTCGGTCCACCTTGTAGGTGGACGTCCCACGCTGTGCCTTCCGGTACGCGGCCTCCATTCCATAATCTTGCTGCCCCATCGGCCGTCAGTTCTGCAACTAATAAACAAACAATGGTAATATTTACTAATTATTAATAAACAAGCATGGTAATATTTAAGTACCACATGAATGGTAGGCAGAAGATCCATTCGTTCATTTCAGCCAAATGCCGCCAATTTGTCCAGGAGTGGGACAAAGATTTCCACCTCCTCCAAGGATTTCCACAGCGACTGATCCTACGCTGCCCGCATCCAGGTATTCTAATGTTCTGGTGAAGTTTGCTGGAAGTACTTGGAGGCAGAATATAGGAACGTATAATTAAATAGAATAGAATAGAATAGAAAACTTTTTATTTGCAAGAAAGGTAGGATACAAGCAGGTAAGACATAGATTAAAACAGAGAGAAATAAACAAGTGGACAATTATATTCTCAGCGTACATCAAGACCTCCAGGGCTTGTCTTGAAACTGATTTTCAGCGGGAGCCCTCTGTTGTCACGGCGTACCCCTGCTGACGGAGATGCAAGAGGAGAAAAAATGAAAATAAATCAAGAGTTTTATCAATAATCGTCCTTTAGTAATAAGGATCTGTATTCCAGATACCAATCTTCAGAGGGTCTAAATCCTCACTGGTGACGACCCCAGATGCTGGCGCGTGGTTTGGAAATGATGGTCTCGGAGATTCAGGTCTCAACTTTGATGACCTGGTGCCAGCACAGGAGAAGAATGCTGTAACAGCACTTTTAGATCTGTCTAAAACTTATAAAGGTAAGTCACAGGTTCTTATAAGAAAGGATTTAATTAATGCTCCTGACAACGCCACTCTTGTAGCGGAGTTTTGGGCTGATCCTGTGTAGGTTTTTGTCGACACGATAAGAAGAAGAAGATAAGAAAACTGAAATAGTTATAATATTACACATTTACAGTGTTAATGTAAGAAAATTTACTGTTACAGGTGACTTGACTGTACTCACTATCGGGACACTAACGAATGTAGCGTTAGCTATAAAAACAGACCCTGAATTTCTAGATCGATTGGACCATTTGTACGTGGCTGCAGGTCACATTCATGGTAAGAAGCAAATCTTTTCTTCTAAGTCACCATGCTACGAGTACATAGCTTCTAGATTTTCTTCCTATTATGGCACCTATAGTTTAGTAGTTTTGACAACCGTAGTCATTATCCTCAATTTACCCCTTTAAATTTGTCAGACTTTAGAAGCCGCTATAGGTTTGGCCCAATCATGGATATGCCCACAGAATCACGAAATCAAAGAATTATTTTAATCGATTGTAAAATTATTACCAGTAACTTAAAACCTTTTTCGATACTTTGCAGATGATGAAAACCCAGATGCGGAGTTCAATGCACACATGGACGTGGAAGCTTATCACATAGTAGCCAAGAATGCGAATCCCGATAAAGTCACTTTCTTGCCCTTCTCTCAAGTTATGACGCATTTGAATATTACCAGGGTATGGATATTTCTTTATTTAGTTATAGTCGATAGCAGATGGGCCTCATAAGAAGGCTCAAGGTCACCCAAAGAGCGATGGAGCGTGCTATGCTCGGAGTTTCTCTGCGTGATCGAATCAGAAATGAGGAGATCCGTAGGAGAACCAGAGTGACTGACATAGCCCGCAGAATCGCTAAAATCAAGTGGCAGTGGGCGGGGCACATAGCTCGAAGAGCTGATGGCCGCTGGGGCAGGAAAGTTCTTGAGTGGCGACCACGAGCTGGAAGACGTAGCGTGGGCAGGCCTCCCATTAGGTGGACCGACGATCTGGTGAAGGTCGCGGGAAGTACCTGGATGCAAGCGGCGCAGGACCGGTCTTTGTGGAAATCTTTGGGGGAGGCCTTTGTCCAGCAGTGGACGTCTTTCGGCTGAAACGAACGAACGAACGAACGATAGCAGAGCAGACAATACTGCCGTGCTAGTGATATCAGCAGTAACTCCAATATTTTGCTGTTAAAAAAGCTCCTGTCAGCTCATCTGAAATAGAGTTCATTATAGTTTGACTAAAAAATTGAGTTGTTGCTGATATTGTTAGCACGGCAGAATATTTCATAAGATAGGTATCGCAGTGATTAGCTTATTGTGCTGTCGTCAGTAGATCTGCCTTCAAACACCTTTTATAGCTGCACTGTTCTTCTAATACTTTATGTTTTGGTCTACTAAAGGTCATAGCAGACTTATCAACTCGGAAAAGAGATGATATTTTGTGTAAACTTCTCTTCACAGTCATTTCGATTGATGTCTCCTTAAGAGTTTTTGAAGATTTAAAATATTTTTTAGGCATGGAGAGAAGAAGTCTTTGGAGCAATTGACACGGACATCATCAGGGCTATGAACCAATTCGAAAGGGTGTCGCTACCAAAGAGTGACAGATGGCATGCTTTAGACCCTGCAGCTGTGGCTGTGGTGGTCAAACCGAGTCTAGTCAGCGAATATCAGTATTCCAAGCATGATATACATTTATGTGGTAAGTAGCATTATTTATATACGAGTAGAGGCTACAATTTTATTACACCTTAAAGCATTTGTCGCACTGGATGCGATCTTTGATCATCATCATCATTTCAGCCACAGGACGTCCACTGCTGAACATAAGCCTCCCCCAATGACTTCCACATCGCATGGTTGATAGCGGCCTGCATCCAGCGCCTTCCTGCTACCTTTATCAGGTCGTCGGTCCATCTTGTGGGTGGACGTCCCACGTTCTTTGATCAGGTCAAAGTTAAGACAGCGCGTACCTGTCAGTTTGCGTTCTTTGCTTGTGGCAGTCAGATCGCATCAATACGAAATGTATAGAGACCGACAATGTCGTTCATACGATGCGGTCAATTTGACCTGAACGCAGACCGCAGAACGCATCCAGTATCGCAAATTATTTAGTATGGATTTAACTGCTTTGTAGAGTGGTACGTACATACTTGCTGCATGGCGCATGCTTCTGTCGTTGGGTATTAAATTGAATAAACTGTTCCACCAATTACCCACTTATGTCTAGGTAATTGGGATGATAAACTTAGATATTTTAAATTGAATAGCATATATTGACCCCGGCGGAATTGGAACCCGCAACCATAATAGTTGGCGTTTCTGTCACCTACCTAGAGTCACACCCACCTACTCGCATAATCATTACGATATAATTACGTGGATTTTATCAACTTCAGAAGATAATATGCCCGTGCATTTCATCTAAAATCTAAATAATCGATAAGATTTACATTAATTAATTTATGTACTTCTTTAGAATAATTTTCTAAAGAAGTGACTTCGATAATTTTTTTTTAATTTTAGGGCCCTCGCTCGCCCACGGCGACTTTTTCGGCGACAGCATCGCTACTAACGCGCGTTAGTCGCATTTGCAACGCACTACAGAAGTGATGCCAACGCGCTACTAACGCGCTACAGCAGAGCGACTGCATCGCTAAAAAAGTTGCCGTGGGCGAGGGCCCTTAGAAAAGTTTTTGGCAATGATAACAACAAAAACATTTTTGTTTCAGGTCAAAAAAGAGGATTGACGACAAACACTTTTGTGGACAAGGCAGATGCAAACGCAAGGATCGTGTATTCATACAAAGAAGACGAATATAAGAAATTCTTGTTGGATGTATTTTCTAGAAAATGAAGATAAATCTGACCTTAAACTTGCGTTTTAATTAAATGATTTTCTGATACGATAAATGTTACTAAAATGTTAGTAATTATTGCACCCGAGCAAAAAAAGGTAGAGCTAACATCGAATATTTTTTACAACTATACATGGACAAACGTTGTATTATATTAATGTTATTAGATCAGAATTATAGAATTATGAGCACATAAGGTAGATTATAATTATTTATTTAGGTACTCTGTACAGAAATCTACAGAACAAAGTCGCGACAAAGGCTATAAAAAATATTTGAAAGCGACATCTACAAGTAATATTTGAAACTAAATCATATTCCTCAAACTTATTCAGTTTCATCATTTCCCGCAAACCCAGAACACATAGTTTGGAAAACTGAACACAGATGGCGTTAGAAGTTAGAGATTTTTTTCCTAAATTCCATGCTGAAATAAAAGTAAAGTGACCTGACAATAAATGTGTCTTAGCAAATAATATTTTTATGGCCGCTATAAAATCATAGCCGACTCTATGCAATGAGAATAGAACGGCTTTTCATGGCCTACTTTATGCAATAAAAACTATAAAGTGGAAATTTGTCAGAGCAAGATTTTGTCGAAAATATTTATGGGTAGGTACTTAGGTACATTAAAAATAAAGTTTTGCTTACTGCAAATAATACAGTCTACTGATTATAGAGCAAATAGCACAGTAAACAATACCTTACCTCCTCAGATCAGTCGTCAGGTAGCAGTTATAAATTATAAAACGTCCATTACTAGGTTTAAAAAAAACTATTAAAAATAAAAGAGTCAGTAACTAACAAAGTTGATTGCTTTTTGTCTTATTTTTGATCATATTTTCAGTCAACAACATACTAAAATATTTTTGTTAATTTTTCAGTCGACAACACATCTAAAATTTTAATAGCACATAATAAAATTACAACATTTAATTAATAGCATTGTTTTTGTTTTTTTTCTGCTTTATATATTAAACGCGTTTTTTTAACTTTTAAACTGAAGGGTTTTTTCATTGCAACCCATCGTGAAGTTAAAATATCAAAATTAAATGTAAGCACTTAGGAAACCAAATTGGAATGGGAAATCTCAGTTGGTGAACTCTCATTGGAGTTTAAGCTTTAGCCTGGGTAAAGTTAATAGCTTAGAAGTAGTCTTCATATAAAAGGTAAGTAAAAACTACCAAAATAAATACAAATTGATTGATGAAGAATTTGGACTCACATGTATAATGAGCCAATTTTTTAACGAATGGAAAAATTAATTCCTATTTATTTTAAATTTACATGCACATAATATTAGAACGGTACATAAGGCGGACTTTATGTCTTTCGGCATTCTCCTCCATTTACATTCTGAAGTAAACATTTAGTTAACTTGTTTAGATCAAGATAAAATGGTAAAAAATATTTAGATTACGTCTACTTTTTATTTCTACAAATAATTAAGTGAACAATACCACCTTTTTCAGATTTTCTTTCTACCTAACACCATGCCAAATGCCCCTTGGCAGTGTCCGTGCCAATTGACGGTTTTTATTTGACATCCGGGCACCCTTTGTACCCTTATTCTGCCCGAAACCTGATTCTATTCTTCTATGCTTTTTCCGTTACCTGTCTTATCAGAACTTAATTGACTGTCGATCGCCTTAAGCGGGCTCAAATCATCTGAACCACTCTTTGTTGGCGATCAAAAGGTGTCAAAGGAATGATTAATACATTAAGGACTATTTTACCTATACCTTCCTATATTTTGTATAACGATATGATGGATGATTTGTATTCTTGATTTGAGTTTTATTTGATAATTTTGGGTTTTGTGATCATAATCATGGAATATTCGGACTAAAATACTGGTTACGTTTTTCTAGTAAATATTAAGTAATCTGTATTCTGTATTTTATCTGTAATAGTGACTGATTTTCTTGCGCTTCTTCTTCTCAGCACTGGCCCATTTATTGTCCCGACGCAGGGTTAATACTGGGACGTGCAAAAGTGCTTTTTAAAAGCCTATTTGCAAAAATAAATGAGTTTTTTAGTTTTTATTGCATAAATTAATTTTAACAGTACCGGTAACCGCTTTAGCTGATCTGAATATTTGCTTCTGTTTGTTGCTTGTAGCACAGCTTGTAGTTACTTCAGCACTATTAGTCCAGCGGCGGATGGGTTCGAACCGAACTACCAACCCTCGGTACATCCAAAGTTGGTACGATATCGACACAATTGGGCTATTGTCGCCTCTACATTCAAGTTTTTGAGATCTAAATTAAATAATTAAAACTCGTCTCAATTTCAGTCAGAGAGTCGTTCCTGTGATAGGTCTAAATAAAAAAAGTAAAATCCTAAATATTGAATTGTGCTTTGAGCTTAATTCTAATAAACCAAAAATGCTTTGTATCATATATGTGTTACATAAACGAGTACACAGAAGATACTGATCTCATTGGAATGCAGACTATTACTGTCGTAAAAACGCTTTCATCATCTAAGAACTACAAAGTGCAGGTGCGTAGGACCACAGAGTAGAGAAGTGCAGCTAATTTGCTTTTATATTTATAGTTTAAAACTGATGAAGAGGAAATTAATCTCGTTTGAGGTTCAAAAAAATGTTGCGGCCTATAAAGTTAACATTACCTATTTATGAATAAAAAAAAATTGCAACATAGAGCCTGTTACAACTTACATTAATTACACAGAATTGTAATTGTTATTGTAAATTATTAGACAAATCGATGTGTTTACTAAACAGTTGTCAGAAGGAGAGCACATTTTGGCTAATATACGCCTAGCTAAACGGACCGACGCGACTTCAAGAAAGGGAACTTATGAAAAAAGTGGGATTGAAATAGAGTAGTCTGTAATGTCAATGATGATGATTATTCTAGCTAGTAAGATCGCAACTACTTATTCAAATTATCAGACCAGTTACAAACAGAGTAATGTCATTCTTTCTACTGCACATTCTACACTGTGACACAATGCACTAGGTAAAATAGAGCAATTTGCTAAAAGACACCGACGGGTTCCAAGAAACGGGGCTTTGCGAAAGCTTAGTCGGATACTCGTATATGAGAGCGTCGGGACAAGTTGCAGCATTTTCATTTCTTGCATCTTCATCGGGCAGTTTGTTCTTTGCAAACTTTATGTTTATTTATGACGCTTAAATGAATCGTGTAGTAGGTTAAGCATTTTTTTTTACAATAACCGATTAAAAAGTAGAAAATAAGGCAGAATTTGTAAAATTATAAAAGTAATTAATTATGGTTTTTATTGGTTAAGTAACAGCATAGTTAATAGTAAAAGTAGTACATAATAGTCAGTTATATTACGCGCAGTACAAAAAAAATGGGATAAAACTAATCTTTTTCCTTGTTAGATTGAATCGGAAGAAGACCTTCCTGATTTGTAATTTTGGACAAGTCAAAGTCTTCATTGCATGTCACATTATTTTATAGTGGTAATACAATAGAGATGCAACTATACATGTGACGCCTTGCAAGGGCACAGGAAAACATCAGAGAAAGGGTTAATTCAAAATTTTAAAGTCCCTATTTTAAACTAACTAATCATCTCCAAAGAACTCTTGCCATATGCGTGGTATTATTAGACCGCAGAAGTTAGCAAATGAACATGACCACAGTGTCACAATCAGAGCTTGATTATGCGAACTTCTGTCGGTAAGTACAGTCACACCCGGCTTAATGTGATAATCATAACTTGCGCCATTCAAATCTCAAAACTTTGAAGGAATGTGCTTGAAAATGCGATGATACACACAGCTGTTAAGATCGTACAGCAATTTATTTATTTTCTCTTCATCTTGTAAGTAATCTTTAGACGAAGAAATAATTTTCATCATACTTTTATGTGATTAGAGTTGCCTGTGTGCTACGGAGTGGACTATATTATGAATGTATGACAATATTGAAGCTAATGAAAATTAGAAGCCTTGATACCAGAATTGGGTACAAAATAATATCAAAAAACCTGCCAAAATTTTGCTAAATAGTTTTCAGTTAGGAGACGCGCGGAAAACGCAGCGAAGGAGGTCCACCCACAAGGTGTACTGAAGGAAGACCTCATAAAGTTAGCAGGAAGACGCTGGATGCAGGTCGCTATCAACTGGTCAATATGGAAGTCATTGGGGAAGGCCCATGTTCAGCATTGGACGTCCTGTGGCTGGAATAATGATGGGAGATGCGCGTATTATAGGCTGTCAGTGATAGACCAAAATTGCTTATATGTGATAATACTCCTTAAATCTTGCTCCTCAAAGAGCATATCCGTGTGTCCTACCACGTAGCTAGAAGTTTCCAAGCTCGTAATGAACGCAATCCAGATCTGATTTCAGTTGACAGACTGATCGATAGATGGCGGCTCAAATGATTTACATCGAATTGAAACTCGACTCTTGTTTTCAGACAGTTTTCGCTTTGTTTGGGTTTAGAGTTATTGACAGTTAAAATTTTCCCCCGAATTTGTCTTAGTTTAATTGTTGGGGGACTAGACTGCAAATTGAGCTTTAGAACGTCATTTGTTTTAAGTAACATGATCGCAAAATTAATCCCTAAGATCATCTGAAATTATTAGGGCTGAATTACAAGATAATTTTCAAGTTATAACAAGCAATAACTTATCCTGCAATTTCAGTTTTGTTTTCTGGATCGAAATTAGGGGAATTTCAAAATACTGTTTCAAAAGAATGTTTGTTACAGTTAATAGGCTGACCGATTGTGTCATTTTTATGACGCAAAGTTCTGGGTAACTAGATTAAGAACTTTGTTTAAAGATATAAGAATAATAAAACAAAATTAAAAGTAAATTTGTGTACATAAAATTATAGAAAATATCACGTTTATTTTTATATAGGAACTTCAAGACAAAATGTTAAGTAACTAACACAAAAACAGTTTTGTTTTCCATCGCCAGACAAAATGAGGTCATGGACAATAAAGATTGCTGCAAAAAGTTGTCTCTGCCTCTTGATCAACGACTAAAACATAGAGCAATGGAAGTAAACAATGAAAGAAAATCTGACCATAATTTGCTTGATGTCGAAACCATGATGTCGAAATGGTTAGTAATTACATGGAGCTAGGTCACCATCATCATCATTTTTATACTGTCATTTTGTGACGAGCACGAGGTGGAAATAATGCTTACGCTGGGAGAAGCAAATACTGCGATACCGTGTTTCGGATGTGAGATCTCGGCGATAAACTTAAGTCCGGCTATTTGTGGGCGGTTTTGTGTTTCGCCTCGATGGGTCTTATTTTTATACTGCAGGGGTAAGACCGTATCTAATTTACTAGAGGCAAATGGAGGATTTGGCCTACACTTCCCATGCTGGCCAGACGTCAGTGTCTAGTCACTTTTGTCTATAAATCATGCAGGTCAGATATAATCAGAAAAGACCTACGAGGCTAATACCATAAAGATTTACGTGGCTAAGGCTTAAAACATATTTCTATGCATTTTTCTTTCACTTCCACTGGCCGCCCGTTGCTGTAGGAAGTTGCACTTCCGCCACCGTCTTTGTGCTTTTGTTAACAGTGACCTTTGAAAGCTTTAATCTCTATGATGATATAGATAAGTATATGCATAGGTACTTTACTTCCTTCTTCTTAATATTAACCTTACTTGCTTCGTATTTGCAAAAAGACTTACAAAAATGATGAAATTGTATTCAGAAAGACTAACTAAAGAGGATATAATATAGTTTTGACAGAAAATTGAAAGCAAGTTCAGTACTGATTTTGATGGCTATAAGAAGCAGAGGTCGTGGGTTCGATCCTTGCACAATACAAACATTTGCGAGCGTAAACATACTCGTAATCTGACAGCTGGTAGGTCGTGTTTTTTACTATAGGTTTTTAAATAAGATAAATCAGTTTTTATATGTATAAGATACTTTATATTCATGTCTAAAAGTATATAAGATTTCCTTAGTAACAGACTCAATTGGGGAAAATGTTCAAGAGTTAATTTACTTAAAAAATACACGAGATTCGAATTAACTGAGTTAACGCCTCTGAAATCCTTACTCCTGGTTTAAATGGTATAAGAAAATCTCTTAAAAGTTTATGCGATGAAAATAAGCTGCTATTAAATAAGTATGGAGAGGCTCCCCAAACATTGTCAGATTGATACGTTGCCGACGAAGAGAACATTATTTAGCACCAATGGAGAGACTTCCAAATAAACGATTAGACTAGACATGCTGTTTAGAATATTCTGATTTTAAAAAAAAATCAAAACAAAATGCGATCGTAAAATTTAGGATATTATATTCGTATTTAAATCAGTGAAAAACCCAACGGGGAGCAAGGATTTCTACATCGACCGGTCCTACGCCACCTGCATCCAGATACTTCCCGCATCCTTCACCAGATCGTCGTTGCACCTAGTGGGGAGCCTGCCCAAACTACGTCTTGCGGCCCGTGGTCGCCACTCGAGAACTTTTCTGCCCTAACGGCCATCAGCTCTACGATATTTAGATACTACCAGGCCTGTTCATTTCCGCGAGTTTACATCGAAAACAAAACACTCACGATGGCATCCTACAGGATTACTATTCGACAAGGCCTCACATACGAGCGAGCATTGACTCACGCATGCGTATTCTTGTGTATGATGATGGAAAAAAATAAAGAAGATGGTGTACTAAATACTGTGCAGTGTTTAACTGCCTAAATAATAATAAAAACACAGAATGTACTTTTTAACTTGCCTGAAGATACTGAGAGGTAAATAAGTAGTTAATATTATTCATGATAATTCATGCTAAATCATGTATTTCCTCCGCCATTTTCTGCAGTTTGGCACCTCACGTCACACCATTTTACCGAAGTCAGCCCTATAGCTTCGGCGCAGTACCGATCACTGATGTTTGTCAACAGAATGGTGCTTGACCCTTGAGACAAGCTAAATTACACCATATTGTTAATGACATTCAGCATATATTTTTTTTAAAACCTTCGTGAAGTAAAACTTCTGTACGTAGTAGATACTTATTATTCTTCTGTGATACTACCAGGAAAGTAGTATCCAATATACTCGTGTTTTATAATTTAGCATATTAAGCCTGTCTAGTAGAACACAGACGCGTTTGACCGGCAACTGCGCCCTAAAGATAACCTCGGCAATTTAAAATTCCGGAGTCGAACGAAATAAATTACTTGGGCGAAGGCAATCTAAGAAAGAATTTTCGTTTAAGGACTCAACACGCAGTGGAGTATACTCACCTATTGTGGGATGAGCTGTTTTACAATAAATAAAAATTAGGAATTCTGTTGGTTAGTGAACTGCTTATCATTATCATTACAAAATTACATAGTAGGTACAGTCACGGAATGAAAAGGTTCGTCAGTTTTCAAATTGATTCCTTCAACGAATCGCGAGCACATATTACCTTTTGAAACTATGTTACAGAATAATCTCGAGTTAGAGAAAATAATCTTTAACTGTTCGACAGTAAAGTTCAAAATTATTCAGATCAAAGTTGTTTGACGATTTATCTTGTCAAGAAGATTGTTATGATTGATAAACTAAAACCTTCTTGTTGGTTCAACCTGCCATTATTATTTCTTATAAAATAAAATAAACTATTGTCAATTGGTCAATGTCATCATTGCATTGCACTGATGGGATAGAAAAATAAACAAGCAAAAACTTATTTCGTTAGCAAACGTCATATTTATTTAAATGTTAGCAGCACTGTTTCTTGCACTGTTATGTTGGCAGGTTTGACTCTTACAGTACCTAGTGCAAGCAGGCCTGTTCATCTCCGCGAGTTTACATCGAAAACAAAACACGCACGATTGCCCCCTACAAGAGTACTATTCGACAAGGCCTCACATAAGAGCGAACATTGACTCACGCACGCGTATTCTTGTGTATGATGGAAAAAAATAAAGAAAATGGTGTACTAAATACTGTGCAGTATTTAACTGCCTAAATAATAATAAAAACACAGAATGTACTTTTTTAAGTTGCCTGAAGACACTGAGAGGTAAATAAGTAGTTAATATTATTCATGATAATTCATGCTAAATCATGTATTTCCTCCGCCATTTTCTGCAGATTGGCACCTCACGTCATATCATTTTACCGAAGTCAGCCCTATAGCTTCGGTGCAGTACCGATCACTGACGTTTGTCAACAAAACTTCTGACAAACTTTTTTTTTTATTTTTTATGCTAGCCAAGGCAGGTATTTGACCGCAATCGCACCTGGTGTTAAGTGAGATGCAGTCTAGGATGGTACATATCTGCCCTGTAAGTGCCTATTCACTCTCGCTTGCTTGACTCTTGAGACAAGCTAAATTACACCATATTGTTAATGACATTGAGCATACATTTTTTTAAATACCTTCGCGAAGTAAAACTTCTGTACGTAGTACTTATTATTATTCTGTGGTGCAAGCGAAAACCGACACTAAGGTGACGAACCTTTTCATTCCGCGACTGTACATATTAAACTAAGTCGCTTTCCTGTCTGTCTGTCCCTATGTATGCTTAGATCTTTAAAACTACGCAACGGATTTTGATGCGTTTTTTTTATTAGATAGAGTGATTCAAGAGGAAGGCTTTTAAGTAAGTATTACATTGTACCTGGGCGAAGTAGGGGCAGGTCACTGATTTTTAAATGATTATTGAAATTGAGACTGAAATGGATCTTCTTTTAGGAATAAATTTGCGGCATAAATGGATCGTCTTTTAGGAATATTATATTTCAAGACTTCAAAGCACAGACTATGTATTATTTTTACTCCCCTATTAAAACTCTATATTTTCCACATTGTAAGTAAAATTCATTCGAAACATCTTATAAGCTTTCCTTAAAGTTTCAGCTAGTTATCTTGTATATTAAATAAATTATTCAGCTATAATTACAGGTGAAATTAACTGCAAGATTTTTTTTTTCTTAGGCTTGACTATTCCCAATGGTGAAACAAGCCCATAATTAATTTTTCTAAAAGACGTTTCCTTTAAAGCCCTTACACGATAATAATATACCTATATTACTCGTAGGTATAATTCCTTTTCCACGTTCTTTATGTTTCGTCATATTCTGAAATATATCAATGAAAGTCAACCGACATAATATTCCTAAATTTTATTTAAAAAATATCATAACATAATTTCTATGTGCAAATTAGCTTCGTAATAATCACGTAATATCACGTACCTAATAATTACTTATAGCGTACATAAACAGCTAAACATCATTTTGATTTTAATTATATCTACCAAAGTTATTAATATACTCATGTTATTCTTATCTCGAAAAAGCTTTTTCGGAAGTTGTTTTTCATAAGTTAATTACGCCGAAAACTCAATTTAGCAAAGTTTAAAAATACTAGGCTATGAAATGGCTGATATTTAACATTAACAAATTAATATCCTGAAACTGCTCAAAGTACTCTTCCTGAGTTTAATTATATTCCAGTGGAGCCTTAGTAGGATATTCATTATTAAACTATGCTAACAACCTGATGAGGATGAAGCTTGTGTTAAGTGGATTCAAATTAATTAAATGGTCAACGGGGATTGAAAGAAAGAAAAAAAAAGCGTCTTTAATCTTAATAGTAATATAATAAATAATTAGTATTTGTATTATTCATCATCATCATTTCAGCCACAGGACGTCTACTGCTGAACATAGGCCTCCCCCAATGACTTCCACATCGCACGGTTGGTAGCGGCCTGCATCTAGCGCCTTCCTGCTACCTTTATCTGTTGCAAGAAAGGATTTTTTCCTGGCGGCTTGGTGACTGGAATTGAACCGCCACCGGTGCAGACGGAGAAGATGGTGAATTGTCTGCACGTGAAAAGAGGTTGTCCGGCTTGCAGAAATTTATAAGAATTACCGTTCCTTGTATTGAAATTAAAAATGTAAATAAAACAGCTCCCTCTCAATTGACACAAATTAATTTGTTTCGTAAGCTCGTATACAGTTAACAATTACGATATTATAACTAATGTTATAGATAGTGCCAACCTCAAGGGATTCAGGGTCACGTATTTTGACAGTGAAGATATCGCTGACGTTCGAAGTCGTTCCATTGAAAAACTGTTCTAAATTCGTATTCACAAGGGTCATTTTCCATAGAACAATTACTCGATAGGATCGCAACTCAGCGATTTGTTGTCATTGAAGTTTTGTTACGTGAATAAGGCTACTGGTCGTCGGTCCACCTTGTGGGTGGACGTCTCACGTTGCGTTTTCCGGTACGTGGCCTCCACTCCATTATTATTGTAAGATATTACTACGGCAAAAAAGTGGCTCTGAAGTAGTAATAGTAAAATGGAAAAAGTATGGTTAATTTACCTGTATATGACTGTGCCGCTGACTTTACATTCTCTGGTTAGCCTAGTAACCAAATTCAATAGCAAAGAAGCTAATGCAAACAACACTTTATTGTTTGAAGCACAGAACAAACATTGCAAAGCTAAAGAATTCCAGATGGAGAAACTTGAGGTATTTGGTATGCAGGGTTAAGGATATAACTTAACTTTAAGTTAGTCTGAAGGAATCTTACCGGGTTGAGTTGAGGAATTTGAAACTTTATGAGTTTTTCAGGAAACCCATACGTTAGCATAAAACGTTGTTATCCAAATAGAAAACTTTGAAATTCCCTTGCGTCTCGGGTAAATAAAAATGTTGAGGAGCGCTCGAATTCACGTGATTTTACTTTTTGATTTCTGTTTGTATGCTTCAAAACTAGAAGCTTAGAAAAAGTTTGCTTTGGATATTCAATATTGCATACAAGTATTCTAAATTAACAAATTGGGGTACAATTTATGCAAAAAAAAGCCGTTTTTTCCAATTTTTCTGTATGTGATATGAACAAAGAGATTTTTTTAGAATTATAGAGAATTATAGAATTATATTTTATTCTTTTCGTTGACTATTATAGTCTTACACGCACTAACTGAAGGAAGTTTCGGAAAGAAGTCATCAATGGCTGACATAAATTATGAAAAAGCTAAAGATCCAATTTTACTTTAAAATATTATGAGAGAAAGTTCTTTAGGATAGTTATGAACCACTAAGTAAATATTTGTATAAAACGTTGCTCCACTGTTTATGAAACTTCTGACTGATATTTCCCATACAACACTGGATAATACGATACGGTGTCAAGCAAACGACACCCTTTGGGTCTTGTTTATTGATACAAGTCATCCCTAAATAAACATATTAAATCCTCCCTTTTGACTTCATAGCACTCTATTATCTGCAGCATAAGGTGGATATTTCACTTTGTTTAAAATAACATATCGTTCACGATAGGAGCTGTTGGTTCAGTCCGACTTTGAAACTTGTTTGAACTGAAGTTAATGTCACCGAGCCTATACTTAGAAGAGGTGGTGACTGAATTTGTGGTGTAATATATTTTGAGTAGTAGGTTATTTTCATTTTCATAGTTTGTGAACGTGGATAAGGTAAAGTATGAGGTAATTCAAGGACAACTTACAATTTGGGGTGCGATGGTGAGACCTCTTTGTGGTGCACCCTGGGCAACGTCCGTGGTCTGTACACGTGGGCGACTAACTCTTCTGTAGACACTGTCGGATTTTAATGGGTAGGCCCCGCCTTTAGTGAGCAGGCGGGGAAAGACCCACATAACCCACTGGCCGTCCCCATCGACCAGTGGGTATGCGCAAAGCATTTCCCGACGTTAAAAATAAGGATTTACATACAATTTGTCCAAAATTTAAACAACTTCTAACACCAGCTAGTGAAAGTCCATCAAAATCAGTAAAGCTTATCAAAAAGAAAACGAAAAATAGAAACTTTTAGAATTACTACACGTGGCTACGTATCGCTTTGGCTTTTCTTACCGTTTAAGCTAAAGGACTGTAACTTTAAACACTTTAATTTACTTAAATATTGGTCTCATATTTACTTAAAATTTTATAGAGCACTAACAAAAAAGACATGAGACTCATCAAGAACCTGCGAATTCCAAAGCCAGACCTGAAATCAAAGACAATCGACCTGGAAAGAAAGCTCAACGTGACCAGACAAAACATCGGCGGTCTACATTCAGCTCTGCGACTGACTCTATTCTCTGGAAGACTGTTGGGGGTTCTGCCTTTGGTGGGGTTGATGAATGAACGGAGTGATGGGTTGAAGTAAGAACTTTTTGCTCAGTAACTAACCCTTCAAATACCAGCGAATTGAGTCAAAAATACGTATAAATCAATTGTTACCGCGTGAGCTGAGGTTAAAGTATGAAATTGCAACTGGGATATTTGCAATAAAATTCACATACACTATTAAAATTATCTCAACTATATTTTTATTTAAAAAACAACTTTTTTACGAAATATAAATGGTAGATAATAAAACAATGAAAGCTTAATAAAACTTTCGGTTTTGAAAACTGTATTTTTAGCACACAGAAGTGCCAATGCACTTTCTTTCTAAAATATTAATGTCTATTCTTTATATTTCAGATTTACACTCCGATCGTGGTATTCAATATTGTACATCATTAGTTTGTTTGGACAAATCCTTATGTCCATTATGACTTTTTATTGGCTCCTGCAGAATCGCATATCTCTTACGAATTTTAGTAAGTTGGTATTATTGACATTACGTAAAGCCTGGTCCGTGAGCACGAAGAATTTTGTCCAATGACCCCAAGCTATCCATCCTTATCGTGACAAAATTCTACGTGCTCACGGACCAGGCTTTAGTTCATTCCTTAGTACAGTCCACAGGATATAAGACTACACAATATTTTTGTTACTACATGCGTTTTTAAAGTCCATGGCCTGGTTCGGTTATGCACGATAACTGCGCGGTTTCTGGGTGGTTCCCATTGGCGAGGCACTGAGGCGGATAACCGTGCGGTTACGATTCGATGCAAATGTACGAGAACTGTCCAGTAACCGCGTGATTATCGCTGTGTCTGAACCAGGCCTATAATTATTTCGGTGTCTGTACTGTTGTATAAAAACTATAGGTCCAGCGATTAATACAGTGAGTGCAAATGGTATCGGAGCGGCACGGGAAGGGTGACATTGACATAATATTATGACGTGACTGAGTATACAGGGTGGAATTTTGTAATGCCACCTGGAGGGAAAGTACTCTTAATATTGTAGATAGAATTTTTTTCTCAAAGAAAACATTCCTTTATTTTTTAAAAGAAATAGAACTGCATTCACAGATTTCCAAAAAATTGCTTGCACACCCGGGAATCGAACCAACTAAAATCTGTTAAAAATTACACCCTGTATTTTTATTACATCGATCGTTAGGGTTAAGTATAAGGATGAAATCTCTCTAACAAACTTGAATAAACAAATATAAATCAAATGAAAGGAAAACCATGAAATCTTAAATTATTTTAATTATGTACAGAAAATTGTATGGTATGGAAGTGAATTTTAGGAAAAAATTCGAAAATCTATGAATGCAGTTCTCTTTCTTTTCAAAAATTAAGGAATGTTTTCTTTGAGTAAAATTTTCTAGTATTAAGGGTACTTTCCCTCCAGGTGGCATTACAAAATTCCACCCTGTATAAATCTGATGGAGATCTTAAGTCTCGCTGACATTTGACGTTACAAAACCATCCCGTGCTGCTTCCATTCCTCAGGCACTGACCGAGTGCTAGACTTATATTATTACTATGATTGCAGCAAACTTTCTTTTCTACTCGTCAAGTGCGATTTCGTTTCTCATACTGGCCAAGATTGGAAGGTATTGGCCGAAATTGGTCATGAAAGTGGAAGCCATAGAAGGAGAACTGCCTCCTCTTACTACAGACGTATCTAAGTATTGCACTTGCATTATGGTCTTCATTCTTGCAGCAGCTTTAGGTAAGAAGAACGTGTGTTATGATGGATAAGATTNAATAAGATTAAGATTTTACGAGTATTAGGGCTTCTTGAGTGGCGACCATGAGCCGGAAGACGTAGCGTGGGCAGGCCTCCCACTAGGCGGACCGACGATCTGGTGAGGGTCGCGGGAGGTGTCAAGATGCGAGCGGCGCAGGACCGGTCTTTGTGGAAATCCTTGGGGGAGGCCTTTGTCCAGCAGTGGACGTCCTTCGGCTGAAACGAAGGCTTCCAGCGCGCCTGAAAGAAAGGAGTCCTGGCCAATAATTTGACAGAGCGATGATATTATCAAGAAAACAGCAGTGGCTGGGTGCAAAAGGCGTTCTTTATACATTGATTAAGTGAACTGCCAAAGATTGAATTCAATTAATTCAAATAATTTCCTAGAGATTCACAGAGTGTTTCCTTGGTTAGGATAACTAGTAACACAAGAGTGTTTCATCGTTCGTTCGTTCGTTTCAGCCAAATGACGTCCACCGCTGAACAAAGGCCCCCTCCAACGTTTTCAACAATGCACGGTCCTGCGCTGCCCGCATCCAGGCTCTTCCCGCGACCTTTACTAGATCGTCGGTCCAGTAGGAGGAGGAGGCCTGCCCACGCTACGTCTTCCAGCCCGTGGTCGCCACTCGAGAACATTTCTGCCCCAACGGCCATCGTCTCTACGAGCTATGTGCCCCGCCCACGCGCAGTGTTTCATCAGATAACATTTATAAGATAAAGACTTTGGTATGATTCAAAATGCTTTATAGTGTTGAACGGTAAACCATTTCAGTGGATATTTTCAGTGGAACATCTCTTCTCAATATTCTATGGGGTGACAGTAGCCAGTGTGTGCGATCCCGACAAAGTAGCTGAGACGTTCTTTCACTATGACATGCCGTGGATTTTCACATACACATCCTACGCCTCATGGAAGGGGGTACTAGCAGAGGTAGGGGTTTAAATATTTGACATATTATACCTACATGCAATAAAAAACTTTATAAATATTTAATTTATATGACTCATGCCCAACAGACTCTATAAAAACACTGGTTTTATCAATTTTGTAACATCTACATTAGGGTGGTCTTTATTTTTCGACTTTTGAATTATCCCCGGGGCACTTTCTCATTCGATTATATACCTCTAAATATGAAATTAGCGTTTTTGTTTTTTTTTTTGGTTAAGATTTAGAAGTCGCTACCAGCTGTCAAAATATTTACAAAAGCTTTGAAGATCTTAAATCATGGTTTCATAAATGTTTTATTTAAGTGTTGATATCACATTTTACGTGCAAATGAACATCGCATAGATAGAATAGACAATCGCTTCTTGTCCCCTTCTCCCCTCAACCCCTCTTCTGTACCGACCATGGTACCGACGCGTCGAGATACTAACAAGTAAACTCTTATATCTTAAAAATAATTGATTTAAATATGTACATTGTACATAATATCTTAGTTCATATCAACAACAATAATTTTGTAATATTTTTATTTGGCTTTGGCTTTAAAAATAAATGAATCTAACAAATACAGATTTTGTTTTTACTTAAAATTCAAACCTTGGTAGCGACCCCTAAATGTCTTTTAAAAATAAAAAAAAAATAATGAAAGACTTTCATATGGTATATATTCAAATTACGTGGTGCCCCGCAAAATATAAGAAAAACATTTTTTTTCTTAGGAATAAGGACCACCCTAATCTACATATTTTATACCTTCATTATGGTTTTGCAATAAAGCACTTTATAGTAAGAACTTAGGCTGGGTTGCCTCATCTTACTTTTACTTTAACAAACGTCAAAGATCTGTCAAATTCCATACAAAACCACCGGTTATTGTTATCGTTACAATCTATTCTGATCCAATACCATCATCTAATACCAATGGTATTTGTTTTTATACTTTTTCATTTTCTATTCCGATCGGATACCATTAAATAAGGTCTCTAAGTTAAATAAACTCAGCCTTAATAGATAACACTAAAATGACTATTTTTTAATTTTCCGTAGTTATTTAACATCCAAGCTACTTTCATCTGGAGTTACAATGATTTGCTCATCATGGTCATCAGCGTCTATCTCACAGAGCATTTCAAAACGCTCAATCAATTATTTGAGAATGCAATAAAGCAGGTAATCAATAAGTATTGTATTTTTATCCGACTGCGCCAGAAGGAGGGTTATGTTTTTTATCATTTATTACTCCAACAAATGCTCATACGACAGGTCGTAGCTCCAGAGCACCATTTAACTTTAACTTGGTATTGTGACACAAAATATTATTGCTTCACCCATAAGGGTGATGCAGACCGCTACAACCGGCGGGCGATGTGGAAGTCATTGGGGGAGGCCTATGTTCAGCATAGAACGTCCTGTGACTGAAATTATGATATGGCATTGCTCTATCAAAAAGAAATAGTCGATTTTACTTTTGATTCCGAAACAATAATTTCAGTTTTGTGTTCTTTCATTTCTTCGTTAAAATATTTTAATACCATCTTCTGTAGGCCTAGGATGCGCGCCGCGATAAGTGTTTATCACGCCATTTTATCGATTTTGTCCATACATTTTAACGTCGATAAAAGTTATCACGGCGCGCATCTTAGGCCTACTGGAGTATGTTTTGTATTTCAGCGGCAAGAATAACAATGAATATTATTAAGTTTAAAATAATAAACCACTACAATAATTTCAGGGTTATTATTCATGCGACGAATTCCGGACGCAGCATTTAAAAATAATACGCTTGGTGAAGCTGATTAATGAGCGAATTGGAATCTACATAGTAATTTGCTTTGGCAGTAATTTGTATTGGATTTGCACGCAGCTGTTCTACAGTTTAAAGTGAGTAACACACATTATTAGCCTTGTATAAGTATGTATAATTCCAGCAGATGAGTGTGTAGAATAGGATCCATTATTCTCGTGGATGGCGTAAAAGGAGACCATGGAAGAAATATGCGAACAACCGTAGCTTTCCCATGAGTGTACAATAATGTCATTGTTAGTGAGTACGTCAAAAAAATCTCTATACAATCTCTATAACTATCTGTACAATCCTTCATACATTGCATGTAATTTTAGGGATTCGCTAGCGAGCACACCTAATGTAAACTCATGGTGCACACAGCACTCCCCAAATCGTCTGGTCAGCGCACAGAGCGTCAGAAGTGTCAATTTCTCCCTTTTGCATCTGGTTTTGTGAGCGATCCTCTTTTTATATATAATCTCTCTCCTTTTAATTAAAAAAAAACTTGTAATTATTATGTACAGTACTCTTACCTAAATTGTTTTCTTTGATAACTATTTTTGCAGCAAAAGTCAAACTGGACATTTCGTCGCATGCCAGTTCAAGGTCCAAAATGCCTACAAGTAAGTTATTAGATAAGTATTTTAATATTAACCTGAAACTTCATGAATTCTTAAGGGTGTATAACTTAGACCATAAGTATCGATATTCAACTGCAACAGCATCCACACAAGCCTTAGTGGTTTCCTAAATGCTGTCAAAACAAATTGTCTGTAATTTTATTTGGTAAATAAATGAAAAAAAAAAACTGTTAAAAACATTTTTTTTCCAGAACAGTCCACGGCATCGAACACACAGTGTACTTCACATACTCGTTCTCATTCTTGGTGGCTCGTACCTTACTGGTCCTGTTGTTAGCTGCCAGGGTTCATTCTGCTTCGGTTGTACCCTTGGTCCATCTGTATGAGATACCGAGTCACAAGTTTAACGTTGAGGTATGTTGCGTGGAATTTAATGTTTGTAATTTTTACTAAACTTTTTTGTTTATTTTTATTCGCTGACATTAAGAAATCTGTCGATATTTTACCTTAATAGTATGACGAGTAACTCGTCGTAACTCTGCTGAATTATTATAATAATAGGTCTAAAGGACACTTTTAAATTAGGGGCGTAAGGAAACGCTGCAGTAGCACCACTTTTTTTTAAGGGACTTGCGCTGATAGCTTGATGAGCTTAAGTAGCACCACTACTACTTTTCATACAATTTATAGAAGCGCAGTTGCAGCTCTATCGTGACTAATGTGAAGTGTAGTAGTCGCGTAGCAAGCTCGCCACAGTGGCGCCACTTCAGTGCTTCCTCACGCCTCTAATTTGAAGGCTATAACAAGCCAAATTTTCAACCCACTTCAATAAAAGGAGGAGGTTCTCAATTCGGTTGGTATTTTGTAGAGATGGGTTTTTACAAATAATAGCACAAATGTAACTGTTATTATTTCAGGTTGAAAGGTTCATAGCTCAAATCAATAATATCAAAGTGGCTCTAAGCGGCTTGGATTTCTTTTACGTAACCAAAACAATGATTTTAACTGTAAGATTATTATTTTTATACCTAATTATTACACTCTACTACTTATTTCAGTTAGAATGAAATGCTTAACGCCCGTATTCACAAACGTTACTATGAGGTCTCACAGTGCGCGTGGACGCACAGGGTGACACACGAACCAATCTACTCAATACTGTGCGCTCGATTTGCTGCTTCACTTAAGCAAGCATCCTTTGTGAATACGGGCGTAAGTCACTGAGTTGCCGCTATGTGTAATTGTAGTTACACTTATTATATAAGTATCAATGTTTTTTAGCTTGGCCTGCAATCCCCGCTTGGTCAGTCAACGCACATCACACTACATTACTACCCGTTCGAGCTAAGTTTGCCGGTCCGTGGAATGCGCGTCCCCTCCCCCAACCGCGATTAACGCAATTAGTTAGTGATTAAACGCAGTTAATGTGTCTCATTTTACGCAAATACACAATTTTTATCAATAGTAATAAATAAAAAATATTTTAAATATAGTTTGATAAAGTTATAGACGTTTCCTTTCCAGTGACGTCATATCGCCAGCAGCAAACTTAAAGCGAACGGATAGTACTTTGTTCGTCTTTATTGCAAAATAGTGCCTATTATAACTACATAAGATTCAGATACTTCATCATCATCATCATCTCAGCCATAGGACGTCCACTGCTGAACATAGGCCTCCCTCAATGCTTTCCATGTTGCCCGGTTGGTAGCGGCCTGCGTCCAGCGCTTTCCTGATACCTTTATGATGTCGTCGGTTCACCTTGTGTGTGGACGTCCCACGCTGCATTTTCCGGTACGCGACCTCAGATACATAACTCTCTAATATTAGCCTTTCTCTTTTCAGTTACTGGGCACTATCGTCACATACGAGCTGGTGTTATTGCAATTCAATAAGGATACCAAAACTAACTAAACAACTATACCTATATTAGTGGTTGATACGACTTCCTTGTGAAATACATAGTTTGAATAATTTTTCATTAATGCTTTGCTCCTAATGGTCGTTGCACTATGTCAGTAGCCTTCCTCGATTGGGTATCCAAGACAAAAACATTTTTATTTAAATAGGACGCGCTAATTTAAGGAACTACTGGTTCCTGTCCTGAGATTAGCGCGTCCAACCTATCAATCAAACAAAGAAACATTTCAATTTATAATATTAGCTAGTATAGATAGTCTAGAACCTTGTAACTACTCAATATTAAATAAAAATGAGCCATACATCGTTTCAATCTAATACGTCATTAAAAATCATACACAATTTTCGCCATAAAATCTTTTCCCCTTTTATTTCTCGCAACCTGGGGCAAGCCCGCGGAAGAACATTACTCATTTTTGTGGTCGGTTAGACTGGGAATTTGTTACATACACGGTTTTTCGGTTCGGCCCCTGAATTTACGACGTGATGTTGTGCTTTATTCGGGAATTTTCGAATAAGAACTCTTTAAGTGTTTTGCACTCTTGTATTAGGGCAACGCTTTGAGGTTTACCTGTTTAGGAGGGATCACTTACTGAAAATAGGCTGATACTTTTATACTCGTAGGTATCAGTTATTATAGCACATTCTTTTAGACATTATATTTATATAGGTACCCAACAAAGCAGTCCTTTTTAATAAGCGTAGGTAGCTTCTAACTTATGAGAGTGGTCTAATGGTATATGACCTTTTCCCTTTTTTACCGTTTCGTGGCCAAACAGTCACTAAAAGCTTTGTTTATTTTTTGTTTACGGAATTTCGAAGTAAGTTATACCTACCTAAAACTCTTTTAAACAAAAAGACATAAAAAGTGTTGATGTTTTCTTGAGTGCACAACTTGAAAAAATTTAAAGAAAATTACTTGGATTTAAAAGAACAGCAAACAATAAAATTGTAGTATACTCGTAAAGGTGTGATGACAAATGATGACATGCCAAGTCCAACTAAGGTATTAAAAAAGTTTCTAAAAACAGATACAAAACTTGTGCGCCTTGAAAAGGCACGGATTATAGTGTTTGGGAAAGACAGCAGCAGGCAGCGAATTCCAGTCTCTAGCTGTTCGCATTATAAAAGGACTACTTACTTATTATTTTAGACCTTCTAATTTATTTATGATAAAAATGATAATGATTCGAAAAAGTGACCTAGTTATGAAGCGATATGACTTGTAGTTAGTCTCGTTAAAATATACCGTCTTTATGTATAAAATAAAACACGGACAATGGTTAGCTAAGGAACCATTATCGCGTAAATGGTGTTATTGTATGGCTAATGACGGAGGACATTACAGGACATTTTTCTCATCTTATTTTATTCTTGTGGCACAGCATAATGTAATATTTCAAGGTAATGATAATAAAGAAAACTTACTATGACATATTTTTACTTCTTTTATACGAGAACATAAACTAAGAAAATGTTGATGTGGGATCCTATAATGGTTCAACCACACCTAAGCGTGCATCGCCGGCGATGGCGATCTGCACGCGTTGGTGTGGTGATGACAACGCCTGTTATTAAAATAATCATTTCAGACATAGGACGTCTAGTGCTACATATTTTATGATAGACCGCTCCCTATCAGTCGGCCGTTTGGTGTAGTGGTTCAGAAATCAGAACGGACTACTTACTATGCCAAGAGGTCACGGATTCGATTCCCGGCCGGGCAGAAATTGATGAATTTTTATTTCTGTGACGGGTCTAGGTGTTTTTTATGTATAATAAATGTATGTTTCGTTCGTTTTCAGCCAAATGACGTCCACTGCTGGACAAAGGCCTCCCCCAAGGTTTTCCACAATGAACGGTCCTGCGCTGCCCGCATCCAGGCTCTTCCCGCGACCTTCACCAGATCGTCGGTCCACCTAGTAGGAGGCCTGCCCACGCTACGTCTTCCAGCCCGNGACGGATTTCATACATTTCCTGTAACACATACACTGTTTTTCGGTTCGGCCCCTGAATTTACGACGTGATGTTGTGCTTTATTCGGGAATTTTCGAGTACCTAAGAACTCTTTAAGTGTTTTGCACTCTTGTATTGGGGCAACGCTTTGAGGTTTACCTATTTGTTTAGGAGGGATCACTTACTGAAAATAAGCTGATACTTTTATACTCGTATCAGTTATTATAGCACATTCTTTTAGACATTATATTTATAGGTTACCCAACAAAGCAGTCCTTTTTAATAAGCGTAGGTAGCTCCTAACTTATGAGAGAGGTCTAGTGGTATCTGACCTTTTCCGTTTTTTACAGTTTCGTGGCCAAACCGTCACTAAAATCTGCCATTTTGTTTATTAGTGGAACAACGGAATTTCGAAGTAAGTTATACCTACCTAAAACTCTTTTAAACAAAAAGACATAAAAAGTGTTTATGTTTTCTTAAGTGCACAACTTGAAAACATTTAAAGAAAATACTTGGATTTAAAAGAACAGCAAACAATAAAATTGTAGTATACTCGTAAAGGTGTGATGACATGCCAAGTCCAACTAAGGTATTAAAAAAGTTTCTAAAATGTGAAAACAAATACAAAACTTGTGCGCCTTGAAAAGGCACGGATTATAGTGTTTGGGAAAGACAGCAGCAGGCAGCGAATTCCAGTATCTAGCTGTTCGCATTATAAAAGGACTACTTACTTATTATTTTAGACCTTCTAATTTATTTATGATAAAAATGATAATGATTCGAAAAAGTGACCTAGTTATGAAGCGATATGACTTTTAGTCTCGTTAAAATATACCGTCTTTATGTTTGAAATAAAACACGAACAATGGTTAGCTAAGGAACCATTATCGCGTAAATGGTGATATTGTATGGCTAATGACGGAGGACATTACAGGACATTTTTCTCATCTGATTTTATTATTGTGGTACAGCATAATGTAATAATTCAAGGTAATATTGCTAAAGAAAAGTTCCTAACACATATTTCTACTTCTTGTAAATACTTAAACTAGGGCACAATAAACGTCATGAAGCGGAAAATGTCGACGTGGGATCCTAGTCTAATGATGACAACGCCAGTCATTAACATTACCATTTCAGACATAGGACGTCCAGTGCTATATAAGCCTCTCCTAATAAGCCTCTCCTAATAATTTCTCATTTCTCATCATCATCATTTAATTTTCAGCCACAGGAGGTCCATTACTGAATCTCCCCCAATGATATCCAGATTGACTTGTTGGTAGCGGTCTGCATCCAGCGCCTTCTCGCTACCTTTTTGCCCCATCTGCCATCAGTTATGCGAACTACTCGTATATCCATACCCATTGCCACTTCAGCTTGCTAATAATTTCTGAGCAAATTTTAAGAATACAATCCCCACGAATGTGTATCCCCACCTACTTCCTATAATTTATAAACCTTAGTAAGCTATTTATAAACTTCAGTTCTACTAGAACAACTCGGATCATCTAATTTAGTGACATTTTAGCTCATTATAACTCAAAAATATACTGCTAAACCAACATTCCCGTACATTTTTTTAAGCATGAACCGTCAATGAAAGTTTGCAGTTTAAACTCATTCTGTTTAGATTCCTTTGAACGATCAACAGCGCTTAATAAAGTGTCTTAAAAAGAGGAGAAAGAAGAAATGAAATAAATTTTCCTAGGGTAAGAAGGGGTTAAATGCTTTTGATCTTTTTATATTAGCCGTACTGTTAAGGTTTGCTAGCGTTTATTAAAAACAGCAAAGTATTTTATAAGTTATATGTATAGTTATTTGTTACGTTTTAAATCATTTCTGTACATAGTAACATAATAATTAAGTTTAGTTAGAGGGTATAACAGGGTTGGACTTAATCTATACGGTTCCAGCTTTTATTTCTAGTGGATTGTTATAAATAAATAGGGGCAATAATTTTTACCCAACTGTGCCAGAAGGAGAGCTATGTTTTTACAAGCTTTTTTCAGAATTTTATTTACTGTAAAGATCTACTAATCGATCATCGACCAAGTAACAAAGTTTCGACGATCAAAGTGAAAATTTTAAAGGGGGAACCCTAAAATTTCCGATCAAAAAGCAAATAAAATCTTCCAGCGTCCCGTCCCTAAATCTAGGAGCGTAAACTTTAATTATTTCCAACTTATTTTATTCAATTAACATTCAAATGTCCTGATACTGTACCAGGGATATTCTTCGCGTTTGGTTTGAAAGGTTTCAGTGAAATATACGGTCGACTATTTTGTTCTGAAACGGATGAAGACTGAAAAAAATGTAGATTGACCGACTAAAGTATTGTTTGACTAATGCTTAGTCTATTTTAAAATTCGGGTTATTTTCATAATCATTTTTTGGAGCTTTAGACGTTTTTACCATCAATCCCTAAGCTTTAAGTGACCCCTTGAAAACAAAATTCCTGTTATGTGTTAGGGTGTGATATAAGGGTCACTTAAAAATAGAGATTGATGGTGAAAACTGGCATTATTATTTTTAAAAAGCCCATAATAACTATGCAGATGAGAAAATATTTTAAGTTTCAAATTAAAAAGAAACATCATGTTTTCCCATACTTTCCCATTTCCTTAAAAATCAAAACTTTTAATTCAATTAAGTAACTCAAAAGAATACTGTGATTTTAGGTTATTTTATCTCTCTTTGAATCAAGGATGGGATGGTGATGAGTGATGACGATATTAAATTAAATTAACGTGTGTTGTCCAACTTTCCTCCCTTAAATCATCATTAAAAGTCATTTGCATAATGCTACGAAAGCAAATTTTAATATTTATGAAAGAGCTATTGGAATACATTATCCTGTCAGTAGTAGAATACTCAAATATTTCAGTGAATGATTTCAGGCTTTGGAATGGATCCGGTTCGATTTCTGAGACACTACTTGTATAATTAGATCTACTACGAGTATTTTTAGTTGACGAAGCAGTTAACCTGGTGTAGATTCTATCCGGTATTACAAACGTTAAATTGCATGAAAAAATACTACGGGTGTAATATTATTATTTTTTATTTTATTAACAGGTTTTATTTTCGGTATGCAATACCAAGGTGGAACCTTTTAGATCTGTGTCATCCGTCACGTTTAGTGAAATACCGGGGTGGTTGAATCTTGATTTGATCCATCCGCCCCGTTAAATGATATACCGGGGTGGTTGACACTTGATGTGTTCCATCCACCCCGTTGAACGCTAAGACTATGACTACCGGGGTCGTTGAAACACTTTTTCCCATCCACCCCGTTGACGGGGCAGATTTACCGGAGCCGTTGGGACTAAACCCCAAAAAGTAGTGTCAAGCCGAAGCCCAGAGGTAAAGTATCACTAGGCCTACCGAAATCACCGAATTTCGATAGTTTTCGAGTTATAGTTTTTTTTTACAACTCTAATTACATCTTACGACATTCACAGGAAAATGGGACTTTCTTCACCTAGACAACATTTCTACAATAAAACAATTCGAATGCGCATTATTCTGATGTAACTTTTTGTCATTATTTGGTGTCTTTATGCTTATCCTTCAAGGCTTCCCATATCAGTTAAGAATGCCATAAAATGGTAGGCATTTACGGCGTTCGTGACATACTGATAAACAGTTCGACAAGTAAATAGTATCTTTGAGGTTGTCCAAAACTGGACATCTTTACTGAAGTATTGTAAAAGGCTATGTCAGCTCCCCTAGATAAAGATATGAAAATCGCTTCGCTAAGGCTGGGTTGCACCATCTTACTTTAGCTTTGACAAACGTCAAAAATCTGTCAAATTCCACACAAAAACCACCGGCTATCGTCATAGTCATGGTCAAAGTTAGGTGGTGCAACTCAGCCTAAAACTTTTTTAGCTCCGTAAAGCGATTATCTTGCGAAATTGAAACTAGGTATTACAAATCTTTTAAGGTGGGTCTGTGCTAGACAAACCGAGCACGAGTTAAGCGGAAGCCGAGCTGCTCTACTCGTGGTGTGTGGACGTACGACGAGCCTGTAACTCACTATTTCTCCTATACGAGATACAAATCCCTTGGTATTCGTCAAAAAACGGACACCGACAATAGGCGGAGCACAGTTTGACGCTCGTTCGAGGCTCGCAACTCGGTCCACACTCCACGAATTTTGGCTCAGCACATGCTTTGCTCGTACTGGAACTTTTACTTTCCCTAGGGCCTAGCTAGGGGGACTGAGTCAGAACAGGTTACTATAAAAACGTGGGTATATTGCAAACATTGAAGTAATATTACTACGTAGTACATTATAACTCAATGGTTGCAAAAAGACCTGACAATATTTTATCGAATAGGTATACAGGTGTAGCTTTTACTCGCCAAACTTAAGATCCATGAACCCAAAGTGACTGTAGTCTCATAAAAATGAACTTGAATTATCTCAGACGATAACGTAACGGGAAGCGTAAAATAAACAGAACCTCCACATGACCGTAATATTTCGTTTTCACTCGAAAACAAATTGTCATATACTTACTTATTTGACTATCTTTTGAGTTGTTTTTGTGAGTTATTTCATTTGAAATAAAGGAGACAGGTAGGAAGTAGATACTAGAGTTGTAAAAACTACTGTTATGGTGTAAGAAAAAATTATACCTACCATCATAGGAGTATCAGTAAGTGACTACCTTCTTTTAAACATTTTTGAAACGATTTCAATAAAATATTGTAAGGCTTGAGTTACTAAAACATATTTTTGTCATGATAGACATGGCTTTACTTTAAAAGAAAAGAAAATTAAATATTTAAAAAATAATTCTTAACCCTACAACAACAGTCGGAGAGTTTCAAATCAGTACTCGTAAGTTACATTCTTTTCTTTTTGGTATTGGAATTACCTGTCTCAAACTGTGGGTAATAAATTACAGAAGACCGAGTGAATCCAGCTGTCTAGTCGAGTGCTTTAAAACTGTTTTAAATGCTAAATAGCTTCTGGATTTTATTCGAATAATTTTAGTTTAGGATGTCGCGTACGGGTAATTTCGTTTTAGGTAGGTACAATGAAGTATAAAAAGATTTATCAGCAAAATATTCATAAAAGTAACGGTTAACTTAACTTTAACGAAATATTTTTTAACCAATTTAAATAAAAGACAAAGGACAATGACCAAAAGTGGTCCAAATGTCCACCACCAATGAGACCTATATTGGCTTATAGTCCATTAAATAGAGATTAACTTTTAGTATGGGACGAAAAAGAAATAAGCTGTCAGTAAAAAGTTATGACTGTTTGAAAAAATTTAATAGTTTACGCGCTAATCTCAGGAACTACTGGTCCGCTTGGAAAAAATCTTTTTGTTTTGGATAGCCTATTTATCAAGGATGGTTTTAAGATAACATCACCCAATAACCAGTAAAGACAAATGTTGTAAAAATGGGAAACATTATTCTAACAATTCTCACGCGTACAAAGTCGTAGGCACAGCTAGTATAATATTTAATAAAGTTCATCTATAACCCCGCGCCACATGCGACATGATAAAACATGCGTAGGTTAGTCCAAAATGTGCAATGGATAGAATTATATCAAGAACATTTTTCGGATGAAAAGGTAAAAAACAGACTTTTCATTCAGTCATAACTTTTTACTGACAGCATATTTTTGATTGAGGTTTGGTTATAATGAATCAGTATTTAGTAGACTATTTTAGGGTTTAGACTATCATAGGTCTCGTTAGTGGTGGACATTTGGACCACACTCCATACATTTTTGGTCATTTTCCTTTTGGATTACCTACCTAGATGATTGATTGATGATTCACTCACCTGATGGAAAAAGATGAATCAAGCCGAATGTAAAACTGTTTTGGAAAGTGTAAAAGAGCTACATAAAAGTGTAATTGCAAATCAAATTATGCATTTCAGCATACTAGGATAGCCTCATATTTTTGTATAAGTCGTATTCTTTGATCAAGACCTGCAAAAATACTGAATAAGAACCAAATGACTCAGCAGCGATGTGGGATGAAGATAGATGTACAGACGTGGCAAAAAGTTAATGGGAAACTGACACTTTAGTCGGGGTTTTGTTCACAGTTTTACGAATTTCGCTGTGAATTTATTTAATTTACTTTGTTTTGACATGGACTTAAATTACTAAGGTATTTGAACTTCAAAGAATCGATTCTTCTAACAACTGCCTTCTTTCTCTGTTATCCGAAAGATATTGCATCTTAGGCTTAATTACACCACCTTATTTTAACCGTAAATAGTCACGGTTATGGTTATGGTTATAGAACTATAACCGGTGTTTTTGTTTGAAGTTTGACTGACTTGACGTTTGCTAAAGTTAAAGTAAGATAGTGCAACCCAGTCTTAGCTTTAACCTTTTGCCAATTCAAAATTTTTATTTCAATATCGTACGAGACAACTGCATGGGACATTGTTAATTTGTTAACCCGTCATCCGTGCATGAACGAAAAAAGTGATTGTACGTACAATAATTACGATTAAAGGAACCAGACAAAAACAATGCATGTGCAATCTTCTCAAATTAGAGGACCTTCAAAAAAGCGCACCAGACAGAATATTGCGCCGCATTTAAGGGGTTAATACAATATTAGCCTCATCAACCGCTGCTTCTAAAAGAAAATGAAATTGTAACACTTGCAAAAATACTTTCGAAAGGTGATTGCACATTGTAGCAGTCGCTTGTAACAGAACAGAATTTTATTTGTTTGGATGCTAACTAAAATTAAGCATAATTTTGATATTTTGTTTATAGGTAACATAATTATGTTGGTATAAACAAAATATTTTGAATTTCATGAAGGTTTTTATACCTAACAAATAATAGCCTTCGTCACCGTGGGCCAGCGCATATTATGCTGAGTGGGGTCCCGTTGCAGTGGCAGTCTTGTTGGTGAACGGGTGGCACTGCTCAGTTTACTCCTTTTTTTTCTTCTTCCATTATTATGTGCCACTGTTATGTCTATGTAATTGCCTGTATTTGTGTGATGTCCATGGTAATAAATGTATCTTTCTTTGTTTCTTTTTTTCTTTCTTTCCTAATATAATGCAACACGATGGTGTACCCTAATGTGAACGCACCCTAGCAACTAAGTAAGCCAAACTCATACTAAAGTTACAAGAATATAAATAGCTAGTTAAACCTCCTCAGAAAGTCAGAACTTATTCTGACACAAGCATTGCGAGACTTTGAAAAAGTATCAACTGTAAGCCAATTTTTTACAATACAGCTAGCAACGCAGCCATTGATAAAATGAGCTTTAAGGATGAAGATATAGAGTCGAAAAAAGCCTGAAGTCGAAGGTTGTGAATGGGCAGCTTCGGCAGTAGCTTTTTTATGGAAAAATAAATAGGTTGTGGTTATTAGGATTCTTCAATTTAATTTATCTCAAACATTAATTTTAGTTCATATCAACTGCCCCGGCGAACTTGGTACCGCCTATATTCATTAGAAATAATGGACAAATCATATAGTGAAGTGATTTTTCAAATCAGCCCAGTTGTTTCGGATTCGGAGTCTATTCGAAACAAAATAATAATCAAAATCTATCCTCTAATATTAATGTAGATAACTTTATCATCATCAGCATCATCATCTCATAGGACGTCCACTGCTGAACAAAGGCCTTCCCCAATACTTTCCATGTTGCCCGGTTGGTAGCTGCCTGCTAAGATAAGTAAGATAAATTTAACTCTCAACATTATTATTTACTTGAAAATTCCGATATGTTTGCCAATGTCACCACTCAGTGGTCACTCAAGTAAAAGTCTTTCTAGTTTCAAACAATGAAATGTTTCAAGCGATTTCAGACTTTATTGTTATCTATTCTATAGTTATTATAGTTATAGATTAGGAATTTAAGTAGGAACTTAAATTCCTAATCCAAAGACAAATAGGACCTAAACCTATTGTTATTCTAAATCTTAGATTTAGTTTCGAATAAGATTTTATGGACTGAATGCACATCCAAATTAATTGAAAGAATTGTCTGAATTTGTAGAGACACAAAGTATATTCACATAGATTTACGAAGAATGTACCTACATAATTTTGTGTATAAGATTAAGTTACTACAATATTTTCTCATACTTTGGAGGAAATAAGAAATATATATTTTACACTTAGGTATTTACAATGAATGAAACTTACAAAAATGTGACGATCTAATTTCGTGGTAATTCACTTAGGTATAGACGACAGCACATGTACCATCGTCTCTACCAACACAAAAAGAAAATAATGTCAATCCATAGCCAGGCTCTCTCTGGTGGCCATAGACCCCACATAAATCTCAATTTGAACTGCTGTGAAGATACGGTTTAAAATCAATGACTTTTTTTGAGACTGTTTGAGGTTATTTATCCTGTAGCGATCGTAGGCATCGCAGTTGATGTCAGGTTGGCTAGAACGCCTGATGTCGAATTGCTGACCGCCGGCGGCGATGGCGTTGTAAACTGAACCATCACTAGCTCGTACGTCACTATTGTGCCAGCTACCTGCAAATAAATATAAACAGTCAATGGTTTGTATTTTAACCAACTTCAAAAAGAATGAGGTTATCCATTTTGGTTGTAATTTTAACTGTCAAATTTTACTCGACACTAGTCAAGGAAGAGTTGGTGTTGTGTAACATAACGTTTTACAGAACATCATGGTTATTGTCTTTAGTCATAGATCTCCTCCAAAATGATCCATTTTACCCAGCATCTTTTCAAAAATCATCAATCGAGCTAAAAGGCGTCTTGATATTTTATGTTTTTCGAGTCCCGGTCTCTACTTGAGAAGTTGCCACAGTGGTAATCGGTTCATTGACATTATGACTAGCCTATATTGAAAAACATGACGTCATGACATAGGTACTTACTGATAAGAGAAGTCCTCTTGTGACGCTGAAGAACTGAAGACCACTCAATGCAACGTTATCGCCATTGACTTGGTCCAAGAATCTTTGGACCTGCAATCAAAAGATTGTTTTTATAAAAAGATTATAAAACTAGCATAATTATTCCTTTCATTTGATTTATCAAGTTTGTTTAAAAGATTTTATCCTAATTACTGACCGTAACGATCGATGTAATAAAGATTTTAGTTGGTTCGATTCCCGGGAGTGGCAAGCGAATTTTCTGAAATCTCTGGATGCAGTTTTCATCTTCTTTTTTTCATTTTAAAAGGAATGTATACTTTGTACAATTTTTTTTATCGACAGTATTAAAAGTACTTTCCCTTGCGCCTTGAGGTGTCATTAAAAAATTCCACCTTGTCTATATTTATTTACTTATAGTTATTGTTATTGTAGGTACTTACCTCAACACAGTACACTGGTGATGGCACCTCATACAACACTGGCGCCGGCACCATAGACGCCGCATTGACTTGAGAGGCTATCAATGAAACGGCTATCGATCTTGAGATGAGATACACCAAAGAGAATAGAAAATACGTAGCCGCTTCATAGCCTCCCAGAAGTTTTACTGATGTCCTAGAAAATAAAGAGTAAATTATAAACTATGCTTAGGATATTTGCCTCTGGACAGCTTCATTTTTCCATTAAGATATGTATTGAGTCATCTTTATGGAATGACTAGCTGTGCCCGCNGCGAGATACAAATCCCTTTGTATTCGTCAAAAAACGGACACCGACAATAGGCGGAGCACAGTTTGACGCTCGTTCGAGGCTCGCAACTCGGTCCACACTCCACGAATTTTGGCTCAGCACATACTTTGCTCGTACTGGAACTTTTACTTTCTCTAGGGCCTAGCTAGGGGGACTGAGTCAGAACAGGTTACTATAAAGACGTAGGTATATTGCAAACATTGAAGTAATATTACTACGTAGTACATTATAACTCAATGGTTGCAAAAAGACCTGACAATATTTTATCGAATATACAGGTGTAGCTTTTACTCGCCAAACTTAAGATCCATGAACCCAAAAGTGACTGTAGTCTCATAAAAATGAACTTGAATTATCTCAGACGATAACGTAACGGGAAGCGTAAAATAAACAGAACCTCCACATGACCGTAATATTTCGTTTTCACTCGAAAACAAATTGTCATATACTTATTTGACTATCTTCTGAGTTGTTTTTGTGAGTTATTTCATTTGAAATAAAGGAGACAGGTAGGAAGTAGATACTAGAGTTGTAAAAACCACTGTTATGGTGTAATAAAAAAATTATACCTACCATCATGGGAGTATCAGTAAGGCCCGGTTTTTTGATTCGTAGTTAAAATAACCAATAGTCAAATTTTGCTACTAATGGTTTAATATAAACAAAATGTTAACTAACAGTTAAAAAATGTACTAAAAGTCAAGCTAACCATTGTTTGAAAAACATTTTTTTCTGATATTTAACCACTTGTCATTTGACATCTGTCAAATTTGACCATTGGGTAATTTAACTACGAATCAAAAAACCGGGCCTAAGTGACTACCTTCTTTTAAATATTTTTGAAATGGTTTCAATAAAATATTGCAAGGCTTGAGTTACTTAAACATATTTTTGTCATGATAGACATGGCTATACTTTAAAAGAAAAGAAAAGTAAACGTTTAAAAAATAATTCTTAACCCTACAACAACAGTCGGAGAGTTTCAAATCGGTAAGTTACGTTCTTTTCTTTTTGGTATTGGAATTACCTGTCTCAAACTGTGGGTAATAAATTACAGAAGACCGAGTGAATCCAGCTGTCTAGTCAAGTGTGCTTTAAAACTGCTTTAAATGCTAAATAGCTCCTGGATTTTATTCAAATATTTAGTTTAGAATGTCGCGTACGGTTAACTTCGATTTACAATGAAATTTACCTATGTAAACGTAAAGTTATTAAAAGATTTTATCAACAAAATATTCATAAAGGTAACGTTTAACGTTAAAAACTTACCTCATACTATTTTAAGCTTCTTTAATGAGACAAAAACTTGACTACAGATAGGTATGCAGGTTTTTGACTCTCCAAACATTAAAATTACGAAAAATATTTTTTTAACCAATTTAAATAAAAGACAATTTTGGATTACCTACCTAGATGATTGATTGATGATTCACTCACCTGATGGAAAATGATTAATCAAGCCGAATGTAGAATTGTTTTGGTAAGTGTAAAAGAACTACTTAAAAGTGTAATTGCAAATCAAATTATGCATTTCAGCATACTAGGATAGCCTCATATTTTTGTATAAGTCGTATTCTTAGATCAAGACCTGTAAAAATACTGAATAGAATCAAATGACTCAGCAGCGATGTGGGATGAAGATAGATGTACAGACGTTGCAAAAAGTTAATGGGAAACTGACACTTTAGTCGGGTTTTTGTTCAGTTTTACGAATTTCGCTGTGAATTTATTTATTTACTTTGTTTTGACATGGGCTTAAATTACTAAGGTATTTGAACTTCAAAGAGTTGTTTCTTCTAACAACTGCCTTCTTTCTCTGTTATCCGAAAGATATTGCATCTTAGGCTTAATTACACCACCTTATTTTAACCGTAAATAGTCACGGTTATGGTTAAAGAACCATAACCGGTGTTTTTTGTATGAGTTTGACAGACTTTTAACGTTTGCTAAAGTTAAAGTAAGATAGTGCAACCCAGTCTTAGCTTTAACCGTTTGCCAATTTCTAATTTTTTATTTTAAAATCGTACGAGACAACTGCATGGGACATTGTTAATTTGTTAACCCGTCATCTGTGCATGAGCAAATAAAGTGGATGTATAATTATATGATTAAACGAACTAGACAAAAACAATGCATGTACAATATTCTCAAATTAGAGGACCTTTAAAAAAGCGCACCAGACGGAATATTGCGCCGCATTTAAGGGGTTAATACAATATTAGCCTCATCAACCGCTGCTTCTAAAAGAAAATGAAATTTTGAGACTTGGAAAAATGTTTTAGAAAGGTGATTACACATTGTAGCTGTCGCTTGTAACATAACGGAGTTTTAATTGTTTGAACACGAACTGAAATTACACATGATTTTGATGTTTTCTTTATTGGTAACAAAATTATGTTGGTCTAATATAAACAAAATATTTTGAATTTCATGAAAGTTTTCATACCTATTTTTTCATTTTTTTATGCATAACAAGGCAGGTATTTGACCACAATCGCACCTGATGTTAAGTGGGATGCAGTCTAGGATGGTACATATCTGCCCTGTAAGTGCCTATTCACTCTCGCCTTGAAGAGGCCCGGATTATAGTTTTCGGGAAAGACAGCAGCAGGCAACGAATTCCAGTCCCTAGCTGTTCGCATTATAAAAGAATCATCGAAACGCTTAGTGCGAGCTGGTGGAATAGTGATACCTAACAAAAGTTTGCATTTTCTTCACGAGTCCTTTCCTTAGTGTAATCGAAGTTCAACGTACTTATTTCAGTGATATGTGTGACATCATTATCTAAAAGAATGCTACTTAAGTGAAGCAGCAAATCGAACGCACAGCGTGGAATAGAGCTCTGTGATTGGTTCGTGTGTCACCCTGTGCGTCCGCCCACTGTGAGACCTCATAGTAATGTTTGTGAATACGGGCGATAATGTACACAATAATGTACCCTAATGTGAACGCACCCTAACAACTAAGCAAGCCAAACTCATACTAAAGTTACAAGAATATAAATAGCTAGTTAAACCTCCTCAGAAAGTCAGAACTTATTCTGACACAAGCATTCCGAGTCTTTGAAAAAGTATCAAATGTAAGCCACTTTTTTACAATACAGCTAGCAACGCAGTGATTGATAAAATGAGCTTTAAGGATGAAGATATAGAGTTGAAAAAAGCTCAAAGTCGAAGGTTGTGAATGGGAGATGAAGGTTTGAAAATGAAGCCAATAATTTATTTTCCCCTGTAGCTTAGTTAGAAAAGCTCCTGCGCGCTCAGCAGGAGACTTGGGTTCAAGTCCTAACCAGTGCAAGTAATTTACAAAATAAAAATTGTAAGTAGATTTTATTGATTTCGATTCGAGCGGTAAGGAGTTAACTGTAGGAGCTTTCAAAGTGTTATAAATGCAGCTTCGGCAGTAGCTTTTTTATGGAAAAATAAACAGATTGTGGTTATTACAATTCTTCAACTTATAATTATCTCAAACATTAATTTAAGTTCATACCGACTGCCCCGGCGAACTTGCCCGGCCCGGTGAAGTGATTTTTCCAATCGGTTCGGTAGTTTCGGAGTCTATTCAAAACAAAATAATAATCAAAATCTTTCCTCTAATATTAGTGTAGATAAGTTTATCATCATCATCATCATCATCATCATCATCATCATCATCATCATCATCATCATCATCATCATCACCATCATCATCATCCCAGCCATAGGACGTCCACTGCTGAACATAGGCCTCCTTGGGGGAGGCTTGCTTTCCATGTTGCCCGGTTGGTAGCGGCCTGCTAAGATAAGTAATATAAGTTTAACTCTCAAAATTAATTACTTACTTGAAAATTCCGATATGTTTGCCAATGTCACCACTCAGTGGTCACTCAAGTAAAAGTCTCTCTAGTTTCAAACAATGGAATGTTTCAAGCAATTTCAGACCTTATTGTTATCTATTCTAATCTACTACTTAAATTCCTAATCCAAAGACAAATAGGACCTAAACCTATTGTTATTCTAAATCTTAGATTTAGTTTCGAATAAGATTTTATGGACTGAATGCACATCCAAATTAATTGAAAGAATTGTCTGAATTTGTAGAGACACAAAGTATATTCACATAGATTTACGAAGAATGTACCTAGGTACATAATTTTGTGTACAAGTTTAAGTTACTCGTACTACAATATTTTCTCGTACTTTGGAGGAAATAAGAAATACTAGTGAGGCAATACTTATTATATTTTACACTTAGTTATTTACAATCAATGAAACTTTCAAAAATGTGACGTAACTAATTTCGTGGTAACTTAGGTAATATAGTCGACAGCACATGTACCATCGTCTCTACCAACACAAAAAGAAAATAATGTCAACCCATAGCCAGGCTCTCTCTGGTGGCCATAGTCCTCACATAAATCTCAATTTGAACTTTATGCTGTGAAGATACGGTTGAAAACCAATGACTTTTTTTGAGACTGTTTGAGGTTATTTATCCTGTAGCGATCGTAGGCATCGCAGTTGATGTCAGGTTGGCCATAATTGATGATGAGTTGCTGACCGCCGGCGGCGATGGCGTCGTAAACTGGACCATCACTAGCTCGTACGTCACTATTGTGCCAGCTACCTGAAAATAAATATAAACAGTCAATGGTTTGTATTTGACCAACTTCAAAAATAAGGTCCTCAATTTTGTTTGTACATATTTAACTGTCAAATTTTACCCGACCCTAGTCAAGGAAGAATTGGTGTTGTGTAACATAACGTTTTACAGAACATTTTATTGCAGTGCCATTTTACCCAGCTTCTTTTCAAAAATTATCATCATCATCATCATTTCAGCCACAGGATGTCCACTGCTGAACATAGGCCTCCCCCAATGACTTCCACATCGCACGGTTGGTAGCGGCCTGCATCCAGCGCCTTCCCGCTACCTTTATCAGGTCATCGGTGCACCTTGTGGGTGGACGTCCCACGCTGCGTTTTCCGGTACGTGGCCTCCATTCCACTAAATTATCACTTGAGCCAAAATGCTATGTTTTCGAGTCTCTACTTGAGAAGTTGCCACAGTGGTAATCGGTTCATTGACATTATGACTAGCCTATATTGAAAAACATGACGTCATGACATAGGTACTTACTGATAAGAGAAGTCCTCTTGTGACGCTGAAGAACTGAAGACCACTCAATGCAACGTTATCGCCGTTGACTTGGTCCAAGAATCTTTGGACCTGCAATCAAAAGATTGTTTTAATAAAATGATATAAAACTAGCCTATGGAGAGTTTTGTAAATAATTTAAGGGGGTCCTGCACAGAATCCTTAAAATTGACATATTTTTAAATCACGAGTGCTCTGCGAATAATGGCTTAAATACATCAAAGGAACTTGTGTAGGGTAGCCCAATCCTTGATCTAGGTCGCCGCCTTTTCGAAATTTTAAATAAATACGTAAAAAATTAATAAACAACATTTAAAATGGAGACGTATGGAAATTTTATTTCTTCGAGAACTTTGTTAATTTAACGTATGAAGCAATAATTCTTATATGGAAATGTTCAAATAAATATTTTGAAGGTCGCCCCCTTTGTCGTTTTTGGTATTAATGCATTGATGTTGAGATTTTTTGATTTTCCAAAAAAAACTTTGCCGTGAAGAAATCAACAGGCGTTTTGCTTTATCGTAGCTGTCAAGTGTCAAATGTGTGTTTGTCAATCCTTTACAGAGTAGTGTAGAGCACAGAGCATGCAAATAGTAGCTCTTTTGTTATGACTTCGATTGTTACGAAACATGTGTTTGGGACATGTACCTATTTTGATATTTATTTTATTGTATTTTATTTTTATTTTATTCTGAAAATGTAATATGAAATAAACTTTTATTATTATTTGAATTATTGTAAATGATTGGCATTTTTATATTGAGTTAGCCAGTGAAAATAGTAAATGTGTGTGTGTTCAAATAAATAAATAAATAAATAAAATCTTGTTTCAGCATACCAATGTTATAATACCTATAAAAACACTTTAAAGTTCCACACTTGAAACATGATTAAAGTGGTTTTGTCAAAAAAGAAAATTAGTATCTGTCGAGTGTGATACTAAAACATAAAACATTTTACTGGTAATGCCTTGAAATGAAGCCGTAAAGTGTCTAGTCTAGCTGAAATAAAGCTGAGAACGATTTTGCATGTCATCACTTTACTACTAAAGTTATGTGTGGCATGTGAACAATTAACGTGAATTTTATTTTCAAAGGCAAATATGAGACACAGCAATTTAGTGTTATTTCAGTGTACATCAGCACATTAGTGAGGTAAGTTGTGTAATCTCTTTAATAATATTTTAATATGCTATGTTGTAACAAAAATAGTTGTGTCCAGTTGTACTAAAGTAATAAAATAATATTTCTAAATATACATAATTTAATAACTCAAAGGTGACTGACTGACTGACTGACATAGTGATCTATCAACGCACAGCCCAAACGACTGGACGGATCGGGCTGAAATTTGGCATGCAGGTAGATGTTATGACGTAGGCATCCGCTAAAAAAGTATTTTACGTTACTCCACCCCTTAGGGGGTAAAACGGGATCCACGCGTACGAAGTCGCGGGCGGCCGCTAGTCTTATAATAAAACTTACGCCTTCGATCGACTGCTACATTCTCCAGTGCCTTTAATTCCGTCCCTGTAAAATAATATGCAAAATTAAATTAACATGAGTTGCACGACGATACTGGATGCGGGCTGTTTACAAAAGAGCCAATCTTGAAATATTCAGATATGACAGAATTGACGATTTGTATGTACTACCAAAGAAATAATTTATTTTATAAATTAGACTTTGAATGTCACGAAGTTATAGCAGACCGCCTAAGGGTTACACAATCCAGACCCGCAAAAAATGCGGGGATCCGAGGCCTACGTTTAGCAGTAGACAATCCCAATATTTTTTCAAGTGATTTGTGTAAGTACCACTTTTTTAGCTTATTGACATACAAGTAAATAAGTAGACTGAAAATAAAACGCTACTTACTCCAAAGTGTTAAACAGTTGCAGGCAGATGAAGAATAGGTTGTTAGCGAAAGATATGAACACGATTCCACTGATAACTTCGTCGACTCGGCGGACCAGCTGTGTGGCGCGGCAGTAGTCTTCGCGAGTCGTCTTCCAGAACACTTCGGGTAAATACTGATGACAAAGACATTAATTAAGGATTAAGGATTCATTATAAATCCCTACACTTCTATCAAATCAAATTAAAACAAAAATATTTTATTCAATTGTGACCACTGGTGGCACTATGAACGTCAATATAGCTACAGTAAAACAAAAAAAAAGCCACCAGTCAACCAAAAAGTATCGGCTATTTTGTTATAAAATGGCAGTAGTGTCATTCAGTGGTAAGAGGGGATCAAACTAGTGCTCTTCGATTCTCGAATCACATGTCAACGCTGTTAGGCTATCGTGTAATGTTATCTATGCAATTTTTTGGTCTTTCTTCTTTCTTTTTCAGCCAAATGACGTCCACTGCTGGACAAAGGCCTCCCCCAAGGTTTTCCACAATGAACGGTCCTGCGCTTCCCGCATCCAGGCTCTTCCCGCGACCTTTACCAGATCGTCGGTCCACCTAGTAGGAGGCCTGCCCACGCTACGTCTTCCAGCCCGTGGTCGCCACTCGAGAACTTTCCTGCCCCAACGGCCATCGTCTCTACGAGCTATGTGCCCCGCCCACTGCCACTTGATTTTAGCAATTCTGCGAGCTATGTCGGTTACTTTGGTTCTCCTGCGGATCTCCTCATTTCTGATTCGATCACGCAGGGAAATTTATTACAAACTCTGTAAAATAACAGATCTCTGTAACTGTCGATTACTTAAAAACTTAAAAGTCATACCTTTCCTTGTGCAGCCAGGAGCTTCCCATTGATATGCTGGAGTCGCGAGGTGAGGTAGTAGCTCATGCATATAACAAATAGGTCGGAGAAGTTCCATATAAAAGTAGCCTGGAAGTGAAGGAACTGAAAAGATGAGCACAGTTTGATCTTATACTTTTTATTCGACTGAACAGTTCTTGAATCAAATATTTTTCAAGGATTATGATGAGCTAAGCCTAACACACAATACATTGCGACACCGCACTGCAAAGTTTTCGCCATATCGCGCAACGTGGCGCTGCGTCACAGATATTTCTATGAGATGACGCAGCGACACCGCTCCGGCTTCGCACCGACGCTGCAACGTATCATGTGCTGTGGCTTTAGAGCCACATCATTTCAGCCATATTACGTCCACAGCTGAACATAGGCCTCCCCCAACGATTTCAATGTTGATCGATTGGTAGCGGCCTGCGTCCAGCGCCTTCCTGCTACCTTTATGATGTCGTCGGTCCACCTTGTGGGTGGACGTTCTCTATATCTGTAAAGGTAATAATGCAAATACCTGAGTAACAGCTCCAAAATAAGGAGAGTAACGCAGTACGTTGAACACCCACGGGTAGGAATGCGTCACGAAACCCTCATAAAATGCTTTGTTTGGGTGACACACCATGGCTCCAGCAAACGCTGATAGCAACGATAAGATGTGTTCCACTGAAATAAAGAAAATATAGTAAACTTTATTAAAATATCGTGTACGTTACTTCAGCTGGAAAGTAGCTCCTAGGATGATATGAGTAGAACGTATAATTAATTAGTTCCCAACATGGTGTAAATGTGCGCCGAATTAGAGATTAGTGCGTGCTGTCGTTTTGGTACAAAACGAATAAAACGATTCCTGCTGGAGCAACGTTGTTCTAGCAGGAAAATTCTAAACGAATGATCGGAAAGAGAAAAACTGTGTACGAGCAGATAGCTTATATTTGTTCTATTATGTGAGCTGAAAATGTGATTTGTGCGTCTTCAGGTTTCGAGATATTGCATTTCCTGCCAGGGTAACGTTTTGCAGAATGCTCTATCTCAATAACCGTTATATGTGCGCCTATAGAATAAACACACACAAGTAGCTCTTGATTTGTGCGTATATGTGAAAGAAACATGTTTATGAAAATATTTATAAATATCAAGTAATCGAGCTTTCTTCAAAATCCGAAAAAATCGTGTAGCGCCTGAATAAAAAAACATACAAGCTCACTGAAAACTGTATTCGATCCTTCTTAATACGTTTTAAAACCATAAAAAGTTACAAAAACGCACATTCATGGGTCATTGAATAATATCACTAAAAGTAAATACGACGGTGCTATAATTTTGACGTCAAAATACAAGGAATCAGCTACACCAAGATGAGCGGATGTCAACCTTATAATTAGAGCGTTTATTGAACAAATATAAAATATAATATTCAGCTTGAAATGTATCGCTTAAAAAAAGATATGCACAAAAATATCAAATTGTAAATAACGGTTGATTACCCGACCAAATTTGAATGCATACAAAAAAGCGACGGATTCATACACATCGATGACCTTCCACATTGAGTGTATTAAACTTAAGCTGTTGTTAGTACAGTCGTGTTCAAATGAATGGAAAACCCTTATTCTTAAGAATCTCTTATCAATTTATCTTAAAAAGTATTTAATCATGACGTTAAATCACAGATCAATATCGTTCGAAAGACAAGACACTACTGGACAAAGGCTTCCCTCAAGGATTTCCACAAACACCAGTCCTGCGACATTCGCATCCAGCTACCTTCCGCGACCTTCACCAGATCGTCGGTCCACCTAGTGGGAGGCCTGCCCCCGCCACGTCTTCCTGTTCGTGGTCGCCACTTTTTGGTGGAACTTTCCTGCCTCAGCGGCCATAAATTGCTAAAAATGTTTTATAGACATGAAAGAAAAGTGATTTGTGTTGTGACAAACTAAATTTTATGCGGGTGAAGCAGTGGGCAGAAGCTAGTATTAATTTAATACACATATTTCACGTCAAGACTTAATTGTAAATTATAATATAGGCGCACTTACACATTACTCATGCCAGAGATAAGAAAAAAAAGTTTGTCATTAAAATTTATTTTTTACTTGTTATTTTGCAATTCAGTGTACTTCGTTACAACAAAGAAGAACGGTCATTTGTGACCCAGGCCCGACAGAAACGAGACATACCTCAGTTTTTTTGTCATGTCCTAATTAGTTAAATTATATATTTTTTATATTCGAAATCTATGTATAACACCAAAATATTACCCTTTGTTTTTGTTCAGGCGTTATACAAAAACTAATACAAAATGCCTATTTATCACCAAAATTGGTAAATGTGTGTACCTAAGAATTTTTGGATTTTGTAACTTCTCGTTTCCACCCTGTATAATCCGGCTGTATCTCCAGGTCACCTAGATACATTCCATAGCAGCTGTAATAGACATTTAGGTACATACATTTACCAATTTTGGTGATAAATAGGCATTTTGTATTCGTTTTTGTATAACGCCTGAACAAAAACAAAGGGTAATATTTTGGTGTTATACATAGATTTCGAATATAAAAAATATATAATTTAACTAATTAAGACATGACAAAAAAACTGAGGTATGTCTCGTTTCTGTCGGGTCTGGGTTTTTTTTGTATGGGGCGTGACCGTTCTTCTTTCTACCGGTTAGTGAGTATAGTTAAGAAGGTCATCGATATGTATGAATCCGTCGCTTTTTTGTATGCATTCGAATTTGGTCGGGTAACCAGCCGTTATTTACAATTTGATATTTTTGTGTATATCTTTTTTTAAGCGATACATTTCAAGCTGAATATTATATTTTATATTTGTTCAATAAACGCTCTAATTATACGGTTGACATCCATTCATCTTGGTGTAGCTGATTCCTTGTATTTTGTCGTCAAAATTATAGCACCGTAGTATTTACTTTTAGTGATATTATTCAATGACCCATGAATGTGCGTTTTTGAAACTTTTTATGGTTATAATACGTATTAAGAAGGATCGAATACAGTTTCCAGTGAGCTTGTATGTTTTGTTATTCAGGCGCTACACGATTTTTTTCGGATTTTGAAGAAAGCTCGATTACTTGATATTTATAAATATTTTCATAAACATGTTTCTTTCACATATACGCACAAATCAAAAGCTACCCGTGTGTGTTTATTCTATAGGCGCAAATATAACGGTTATTGAGATAGAGCATTCTGCAAAACGTTACCCTGGCAGGAAATGCAATATCTCGAAAACCTGAAGACGCATAAATCACATTTTCAGCTCACATAATAGAACAAAATAAATATAAGCTATCTGCTCGTACACAGTTTTTTTCTTTCCGATCATTCGTTTAGAATTTTCCTGCTAGAACAACGTTACTCCAGCAGGAATCGTTTTTTTCGTTTTGTACCAAAACGACAGCACGCACTAATCTCTAATTCGGCGCACATTTACACCATGTTGGGAACTAATTATACGTTCTACTCATATCACTCTAGGAGCTACAAACAAACAAACAAACAAACAAACAAACAAACAAACAAACAAACAAACAAACTCTTCAGCTTTATAATATTAGTATAGATGATTGCTAGCTATGCTAGGATGCGCACCATGACGAAATCTTATCAATGATTTTAGACGAAAAATGTATGGGCTTATCGTTTAAAATCAATAAAATGCTTCGAATTAAGTTAATCGTGGCGCTCCTCCTAGGCTTACTGGCCGTTTAGTCGACGATTTAGTCTGTATTTGAGGGTTATTTTGTGACAGTGGTTCTAGAAATGCTGATTTGTATTTTAAGGTTGCATAAACTTTGCTCTAAAACGAGATTACCTAATAAGAATCATGACATAATGTGCATTAAAGTTTAGACTTAACTTTAATAACGTGCTTAAAGTTAATGTATATCATTACAAAACACCTACTCGTAGTTTCAACGCCTATTAAGATTTCATGGTTTTCCTTCCATTTGATTTATCAAGTTTGTTTAAAAGATTTTATCCTAATACTACTGACCCTAACGATCGACGTAATAAAGATTTTAGTTGGTTCGATTCCCGGGTGTGGCAAGCGAATTTTCTGAAATCTCTGGATGCAGTTTTCATCTTCTTTTTTTCATTTAAAAAGGAATGTATACTTTGTACAATTTTTTTTATCGACAGTATTAAAAGTACTTTCCCTTGCGCCTTGAGGTGTCATTAAAAAATTCCACCTTGTCTATATTTAAGTTTATTACTTATAGTTATTGTTATTGTAGGTACTTACCTCAACACAGTACACTGGTGATGGCACCTCATACAACACTGGCGCCGGCACCATAGACGCCGCATTGACTTGAGAGGCTATCAATGAAACAGCTATCGATCTTGAGATGAGATACACCAAAGAGAATAGAAAATACGTAGCCGCTTCATAGCCTCCCAGAAGTTTTACTGATGTCCTAGAATAATAGAGTACCTAAATTATAAACTATGCCTCTGGACAGCTTAATTTAGATATTTTTCCATAAAATATGTCTTGAATCATTATCCGCGCTGGGATGCGCGCCATGACAAAATCTTATCGTCGATTTTAGACGGCTTATCGTGTAAAATCAATAAAATGCCTCGACAAAAGCTTATCATGGCGCTCAAACTTTTTTTACGTCGGGAAATGCTTTGCGCATATCCACTGGTCTATGGGGACGGCCAGTGAGTTATGTGGGACTCTCCCCGCCTGCTTACTAAAGGCGGAGCCTACCCAGTACCCACTAAAACCCTATGGTGTCCATCAGAGCCCAAAGAAACGGAGCCGCGAGTTATCATTAGCTTTACAGGACGTGGACGTATTTCAGGATTTTTCTTCATTTTTTAAGCTTGTGTTACGAGTGGGCTCACTACAATAGTAGAGCGGCGTTGGGATTCGAACCCGCGTTCCTCGGATCTCGAGTCGGCCATTCCGACCCCTTCACCGTTCGGCTATCGTGGCTATGTACATATGTATCGTGGCTCGTATTTTATTATGTGACATTGGTTTTCGAAAATGCTGTTTGTATTTTAAGGTTGCATAAACTTTGCTCTAAAACGAGATTACCTAATAAGAATCATGACAAATGTGCATTAAAGTTTAGACTTAACTTTAATAACGTACTTAAAGTAAATGTGTATTACAAANATTACAAAACACCTACTCGTAGTTTCAACGCCTATACCTATAAAAACACTTTAAAGTTCCACACTTGAAATATGATTAAAGTGGTTTTGTCAAAAAAGAAAATTAGTATCTGTCGAGTGTGATACTAAAACATAAAACATTTTACTGGTAATGCCTTGAAATGAAGCCGTAAAGTGTCTAGTCTAGCTGAAATAAAGCTGAGAACGATTTTGCATGTCATCACTTTACTACTAAAGTTATGTGTGGCATGTGAACAATTAACGTGAATTTTATTTTCAAAGGCAAATATGAGACACAGCAATTTAGTGTTATTTCAGTGTACATCAGCACATTAAAGTGAGGTAAGTTGTGTAATCTCTTTAATAATATTTTAATATGCTATGTTGTAACAAAAATAGTTGTGTCCAGTTGTACTAAAGTAATAAAATAATATTTCTAAATATACATAATTTAATAACTCAAAGGTGACTGACTGACTGACTGACATAGTGATCTATCAACGCACAGCCCAAACGACTGGACGGATCGGGCTGAAATTTGGCATGCAGGTAGATGTTATGACGTAGGCATCCGCTAAAAAAGTATTTTACGTTACTCCACCCCTTAGGGGGTAAAACGGGATCCACGCGTACGAAGTCGCGGGCGGCCGCTAGTCTTATAATAAAACTTACGCCTTCGATCGACTGCTACATTCTCCAGTGCCTTTAATTCCGTCCCTGTAAAATAATATGCAAAATTAAATTAACATGAGTTGCACGACGATACTGGATGCGGGCTGTTTACAAAAGAGCCAAACTTGAAATATTCAGATATGACAGAATTGACGATTTGTATGTACTACCAAAGAAATAATTTATTTTATAAATTAGACTTTGAATGTCACGAAGTTATAGCAGACCGCCTAAGGGTTACCCAATCCAGACCCGAAAAAAATGCGGGGATCCGAGGCCTACGTTTAGCAGTAGACAATCCCAATATTTTTTTAAGTGATTTGTGTAAGTACCACTCTTTTAGCTTACTGACATACAAGTAAATAAGTAGACTGAAAATAAAACGTTACTTACTCCAAAGTGTTAAACAGTTGCAGGCAGATGAAGAATAGGTTGTTAGCGAAAGATATGAACACGATTCCACTGATAACTTCGTCGACTCGGCGGACCAGCTGTGTGGCGCGGCAGTAGTCTTCGCGAGTCGTCTTCCAGAACACTTCGGGCAAATACTGATGAAAAAGATATTCATTAATGATTAATTATAAATCCCTACACTTCTATCAAATCAAATCAAATCAAAATATATATAACTCAAAGGTCTGACTGACGGACTGACTGACTGACTGACTCCACCCCTAAAGGGATACAACGGGATCCACGTGTACGAAGTCGCGGGCGTCCGATAGTAAAAAATATTTTATTCAATTTTGAACACTGGTGGCACTATGAACGTCAAATACAGTAAAATAAAAAAGCCACCAGTCAACCAGAAAGTAACGGCCATTTTGTTATAAATAGGCAGTACCTAGTGTCACTCATTCAGTGGTATAGATGAACTACACTGAAATGTCCCACCGACGACATTGACAGAAGGGCGCCACCATCTTCGTTCAACTACATGGTTTCCACCGTGGCAAAAGTCGGAACCAGCGATCCGCTATTGACGGTAGCCCCTGTCAGTGTCAAATAAAGGACAGTTCAGTGTAGTTCTTCTCAGTCAGGAGGGGATCAAACTAGTGCTCTTCGAATCTCGAATCGATAGTCACATGTCGACGCCGTTGGGCTATCGTCGACTTCTTTTGTGAATACAGTTAATCCATCTACTGACTATTCAGACACCAAGTTTTGGTAATTATTTACTAACTCTGTCTGTTTATTTGTACGTTATGATTCAGCTTCAGATGTTTGTAGCTGAAGATTACTTAAAAACTTAAAAGTCATACCTTTCCTTGTGCAGCCAGGAGCTTCCCATTGATATGCTGGAGTCGCGAGGTGAGGTAGTAGCTCATGCATATAACAAATAGGTCGGAGAAGTTCCAAATAAAAGTAGCCTGGAAGTGAAGGAACTGAAAAGATGAGCACAGTTTGATTTTATACCTTTTACACGACTGAACAGTTCATGAATCAAATACTTTTCAAGGAGTATTATATGAGTTAAATTAAATAAATAAAGCACACAATGCGTTGCGGCGGCGCACTATTGTTTTTTACCATATCGCGCAACGTGGCGCTGTGTCACAGATATTTCTATGTGACGACGCAGTGACACGCTCCGGCTTCGGACTGACGCTGCAACGTATCGTGCTGTGGCTCTAAGGCTGTTATATAATTATCTGCTCTATCATATATAGATCTTGAAACAAGACAATTAGGCACAAAATTGAATTCATCGTCATCATCATCATTTCAGCCATAGGACGTCCTCTGCTGAACATAGGCCTCCCCCAACGATTTCCATGTTGATGGATTGGTAGCGGCCTGCGTCCAGCGCCTTCCTGCTACCTTTATGATGTCGTCGGTCCACCTTGCGAGAGGACGTTCTCTATGACTGTAAAGTAAATAATTTAATTACCTGAGTAATAGCTCCAAAAGGAGGAGAGTAAGGCAATACGTTGAACACCCACGGGTAGGAATGCGTCACGAAACCCTCATAAAATGCTTTGTTTGGGTGACACACCATGGCTCCAGCAAACGCTGATAGCAACGATAAGATGTGTTCCACTAAAATAAAGATAATATAGTAAAACTTTGTTAAAATATCAACGCTCTAGACCAAATTTAAGAAGACTTTGGTACTTAGTCAAATGCGTATATTTTAAAGATAAAGTAAATCGCTATAGCTTTGCTAAGCTGTAATTTACATTATTTCGTGCGTTCGTTTCAGCCAAATGACGTGCACTGCTGGACAAAGGCCTCCCCCAAGGTTTTCCACAATGAACCTTCCCGCATCCAGGCTCTTCCCGCGACCTTTACCAGATCGTCGGTCCACCTAGTAGGAAGCCTGCCCACGCTATATTACATTATTTACTTGCATATTTTATTTTGAGTCCGAAATAAAAAATGAACACAAAAATAATTTCAAAAATTTCATAAAAATATGATGAAGAAAAATACACATAGCTTAATTAAAGAAATTAGTTATGATGAGTCATGAGACAAAATAAATGAAATAAAAACGATATTTGCACTAAAATGTATTCGATAAAATTAACACAGAAACCTCTAGCTTAAAGAAAATTATACAAGCAGTCATAAAATTGCAAAAATACGAAAAAAAACCTATACTTACGTAAAGCCAACATTAGTACTACAGTACAAGTGATGTTACACTTCTTTGTTAACACCGGGTCGAAGTTCGGATCTATATCCTCGTTCTTAGCGATGTGTTTGACCAGACCAGGCCAGGATATGGCCACGTGGAAGAACATTATCATTGTGATGCAGGTGGTCCCGTAGAATATTACTGGAGCTGAAAAAAAAGCAGAAATTGTATTGCAAATAAAGACTGAAATGCGGTATTGAGAAGTATAAAATGTCCAAAACTCAGACAGTTGTAAGCTCAGATCATAGAATGGATCCCTTCTATGATCTGAGGTTGTAAGAGACAGAAACGGGATGCTTCTAGATCTATAAAAGGTGCCTAGTCTACCAACTAATAACTTACATCGTTTATAATAGAGACTGATAATACAATAGATAGTTAAAATAGTATCTAATACAACTACATTTAAGAGGTCATAGTTTACAGTGTGCCCGGCGAACCAGGCAGCCATGATGTCACATCGACGCACTAATATGGACAAGGCGAACGCGAGGAAATGTGCGGGTAAGTAGGATCCATGACGTAAATAAACGAGCATATTTTGCGAAGTGATTTGAAGTTATTGTAAATCCTGTTTAAAATGAACTAACAACAGCTAAAACATCTTTCCTTTGAAGCACAACGACAGACGGTTCAAATAACCTTTTAAAACGTCTCTAGCATTCCTGTATCGAACATTTTAAATTGGCTAAACTTAAAACGCTTTCTTTCGAAACCACTACGAAAACGAACAAATAATCCATTACACCGACAATATCTGGTTACACAACAAAATTGAAACTCCTAAGGCTGGGTTGCACCATCTTACTTTAACTTTGACAAACGTCAAAAATGTGTCAAAATCCATACAAAAAGCACCGGTTATCGTCAAAGTTACGGTCAAAGTTGGGTGGTGCAACCCAGCCTAAGTATTGCCAAGAATTCTTTTAAAAGCTGAACGAAATCTTTGTTTTATTAATTGCGCTTTATTTTCAATTTCAAGGAAAAATTTCACAAGCAGGCTTGACGCTGTAGAACAAAGCATTCTTTTTTAGGTAAATTGGGAAATTTTTAATTAATAATTTAATTGGTGTTAACATTTAATTAATGGCGTCGACTTTTGGTAGTAATATTTATTTTAAATCACGTACCTACCTATCTATCGATTTAGTTGGTCGAATTGTTTTTAATAGCTTGGATTATTTTTAGCTTAAGAGTCACTAAGTACATTTCTTGCTCATAGCAATCTGATATATTGTGATTGAATCCCTTAATCAAGCTTTAAAATTACAAAAAAAGGATGAAACATTTCTTGTCAAAAATCATTTTCTACTGATGGCCTACCATTGATTAAGTCGTGAATTAAGTAAATAACGATTGATTGATGATTGTCCTTAGAGGCTATCGGTGTATCTTGGGGCCATCGTTAAACCAATAATGACGTCAACTGCTTGATAAAGACCTCCCCCAAGGTTCCACAACAACTTTAATAGATCGTCTGTCCAACGAGTAGTTGTAGCCATAATTTAAGACTACTAATGTTGGATGAATTGGAAATATTAATTGATGTTATTTAATAAGGTCCACATACCATTCCCATTGAGTGTAGTAGTTGTATGAGCTACTTTATGGATGCACATCACCGTCATGAAGAATTGTCCAAATAGCGTCAGAAAAGCGTACAAACACCTCCATGACGTGTAGACAAATCTGAAACGTATTGCAAAACCATAAGATATACTTTTAAAAATAAATGAGCTTGAACCTTACAATACAAACATACCAAATGTGCGCCTTCCATTTTTTTTTTCACTCTCGAAAAACAAATGAAACAAAGCCGACGTGGGAAGTGAAAATATTGAGTTACAGTGACAAAACTGATTATGCAAAAATAGGCTTTCCGCAAATTTCGGCGTCCCAATAATAAAAAACGACAGTGAGAAATTACTTTCATTTTATTCTCATACTTTTGTTTATTCTTTTAAGCAATCACCTTCAGACCCCCAAGAAAACGCGTTTATCTATTGTCTAATATTATTGAAAAATAAGAATTTGTACCAAATTAGGTTAAATTATCACCAACCAACGTAAGTTTGGCGCAACGTGAGCGCGATGTGACGTAATAAAATTCGACGATAATGACGTCACACTGGTCCAAGCTACTACTCGTAGACACAAGCACACAGGCATTGAATAAAATGGGACGTAGCCGTAGTCGTGTCATAGTACCTCCATAGTTTTGTCGTAGTACCTCCGGTAGTCGTGTCGTAGTAACTCTGTAGTCTTGTCGTAGCTACCACCGTAGTCATGTCGTAGAACTGCCGTAGAAGTGTCATAGCACAAATTTTATGGTCATAGTACCTCCGTTAGTCGTATCGTAGTACTATCTCCGTTGTCATGTCGTAGTACCTTTGTAACTGTGTCGTAGTACCGTCGTAGTCATGTCGTAGCTACCTCCGTAGTCCCATCGTAGAAATTCATTGTAGCGCGTAGTACCGCCATAGTTACTGTAGTATCGCCCTAGTTGAGTCTAGTAACGACGTAGTTGCATCGTAGTCACGACCCTGAGCTTACCTTACATTTGAGGTGTCATTGCTGAAGATACCAGTCACAGGCATCAGTGAGAACAGTTGCCCTATTATCAGTGTTATTCGTAGGGACCTCTGAAACGTTGCCTGTTTTCTGACAGGCTGAAACTTTGACACGACGTGTACTTTGTTTTCTGTAAAGATAAACATTAATTTCGTTCATTTTCTTAAATGCTAAATACTATAGATTTGTATCGTTACTCAATTCCAACCGATAACTAAAACAAATTTACAAAATTAAGTTGACATAACTACCTATTGTAATAATAATTGTATTCAGCATAATCTTTCAACAGTATCAGTAACAACAGATACCAATTAAAGTTATAAATAACTGCTTTAAAATTCAGATCCATAGTAGATACATTAAACAAAAGCTTGTGATTACGTCACTTCGTTATTGATGACGTATTAATGTTGTCAAATTTATCCAAAATACATGTGACTTACTTTTAATGGGTATCCAGAAGCCGAAATTCCGTTTCAATTGTTTCTGACCCATATTCTTTCGTTTGTAAAAAACGCAATCCTCCGTTACAACGACCATTTGAACTTGTTTGCCGATAACTGAATGTCGCTTATTTGTTTACGTGTCTGCAATTAGGGTTCAATCTGAAAATAATTCGTGACAAAAAATAAAAATAACAAAAATTAAACACATAATACACCTACCTACTGAGCAACTTTTTATAAAACGCATTGTTTTGCAATTGAATCGCTTGCTTGTTTGCTCAATAGGCTTTTTTAGAAAAAGTAAAAAGCTAAGGAGCTTTTAAACGTAGTTTAAACCAGCATATAGGTACAGGTAGATTAAGTATGTTGCATATCTAAATTTCTTGTATGAAAACCATAATATCAAACACAAAAATATTATGAGGTTTGCTAAACTTTGAGTAAATCATTAATTCATGCACCAAAATCTCCCCCTTTGAAATCATCTTTTTTGAAGACAGACATTTTCGTCAAATCCAGCTAACCGGTTTACTTGAGTCTTTCCAGACCTGACCATAAACAAAAAAAGTACCTCCTCTTTTTGATGTCAGTTAAAAATGTACGGAACTCTTAACCTCAACACTTCCATTATAGTTTTACTCGGATTCCGTGTACGTAGATAACTAATTCCCAATAATCATAGGGGTTATAGTGAAAACGGTGTTTACTTCCCCATTTACTACTCCACTGAGTTATTTTTTATGCAGCTAATGACGTTATGTTTTGTTTACTCCGGGTTTAGCCCTTTAACTGATTTTGAACTTTATGTTATTTCACGAAAGTTCAAAATATGGTGGCATTAAATCTGCCACAAAATGGACCTCCGAAGTAAAAGGTTAAAATTGATACCTACGACAGTTTTTATTAATGATCTTGTTTACATTGTAATTGTTGTGATTGGAGCTGTTTTCGTTGGAAAGCAAGTGTAATTAGAATTTAATTTTTTTTACGATACGGAAACACTCAAAGTTACAAATAACATTTATTTTAATAGTTTAACCACAAGTAAAGTGTGTTTCATCATGTCACAAGACGTCCACTGCTGAACATAGGCCTTCTCCAATGATTTCCAGATTGGGCTTTTGGTGGCGGCCCGCATCCAGCACTGTCTTGAAACCAATACCTTCCTGCAACTTTTGTGAGGTCATCTGTCCACCTCGTGGGTGGACGTGCCATTTTGTCACAAATTGTACTACTAGCTTCTGTCCACGGTTGTGCCCGCTGTAATTTCAATTGTTTGAAAAATCTTTATGTTCACAAATCACTTAAATTTGTTTAAGTGTCTTAAACGTCAGTTATTGACGTAATTTCATAACTAAACCGGTACTTCTACTAACTAGTTTGATTGAAATATTATTAAGCTAACTTAAAGAATGATTTTTTAATATCACAGACTACGTTTATCACTGTAAATGGACATATTAACGTAGGTCCAACCAATTTAAAACAAATGAAGAATCATTAATAAACGCTCGCATCGCGTGATCGAACTTATTGCTTTTCGTAGTTGATTTAATAGTTGATTTAATTTATATATCTGACAAATATTCTGTCAGTAAATAGTTATTTATTATATTTATTTGAAGCAGTGACTTTTATTTTTATTAAATGACATCATACTTTGTGATCGGACAGCAAAAACTTTAATAAAATTGGTTTCATGTTAACAAAAATATTACATGAATTTTACTTTTAATGATGTGCATTTTCATATTATTGTGATGTTGTTCAAAAATATTGTATTATTACTTGACGTGGCTAGTTTAAGATTTTAATTCATTTAAGGACTTGACTATTTTGTAAGATATAAATATTTCGTGGGTTCCAGTCCCGCTTTTGGCAGTTCGATTTTTTCAAGTTGTTTATTTTAAATTTATTTTGTAACATTTTACGAAGCTTCAGTGTTCTTACTTATGGTGTCACGACCCTTAATTTTTTCAGTATTTCCATGGTGCTAAGTTCAAAAATAAATAACAAAAGATAATTAAAAAGTATTTTTTTTTAATTTCATTTTGTAACCCAATGTTATTTAAAAAGAAATCCCTCGGAATTCTAAAGGTCTAAAGTAAGATTGGCGGAAAAATACGAGTGGTATAAATAAGGTAATTTGGCAAATAATTTTATTCTTATGACATTATTTATAATCCAATCCCCAGCCCCTCTTCAGTGTCGATAGTCAGCCATCTTACTTCACGATTCAATTTGTCTAAAGCTTGTTGTTTATTTTAAATTTATTTTGTAACATTTTACGAAGCTTCAGTGTTCTTACTTATGGTGTCACGACCCTTAATTTTTTCAGTATTTCCATGGTGCTAAGTTCAAAAATAAATAACAAAAGATAATTAAAAAGTATTTTTTTTTTAATTTCATTTTGTAACCCAATGTTATTTAAAAAGAAATCCCTCGGAATAGTTTCCGTGCTCCTTCGCACAAGCGTGAGCTTACGACTTAATATCGTTGTTTTAATGCACAATGCGGAACGTGGGATATACAATCAATATAATTACACTTTTATTTTATTTTATTTACCCACTGTTCCTGTAGAGCACTGAAAATAACTAACCTTTTACGAAGACCCGAAAAATAAAGCAGCACCTGCTACAAAATTACAAATTTATAAAATGAATTTTGAACTTTAACTCTTTTTCGTAAAGTTTAAATTTATGGTAGGTTTTGACAGCACTACATTGTATGAACTCATACTATGAGTATAATTGTTTGTAGCAAAAGCACACTCGTTACAATCAGGTACAGTTGACAGAACTTCAGAGTACATTTTTATTGAAAAATAGTACCTATTGTCAACTAAATAAGATGTCACAGTGTTTGGTTTGATGTGCCGTTGTCTATATTTTATTCAAGCGCAATAAGGTTTAAATTCCAATAAAAATGTGTGTAAACTTTAGCACATGACTACATGATTTCGCGGTGTTTACTTCAAATAATATCCATGACAGTATTACTCAAAATTTTCACCTAAGCCCATATTATTTACTGAAGCCAAAGTATTAAGTTTATGCAAAGATACGGCAAGATTGCACAAACTTGCTGTATTGAGTCAATATTTGCCACCAACCGGGTTGACGCTGATTACAAGATAAATTACTTCGAAGAGCAAATTTCCCAAAGAGTAATCAGGGGATATTTCAATTTCGGTGATACAGGGTTGTCAAGAAGTTTATCTAATACTTAATTAGATTTAGCTAAAGAAGCGATTAAATCTGGCTTCCATCTAATCATAAAAGTTATTTATATTCCTAACAAAATAATATTGACAACCGAAACTTACTAAGGTAATCTATTGTTATAGATCGTGCCATTCACGAAGACGCGCCCCACTAATTTTTGGTCGAGGAGAGCGCGGGGTGCGGGAAGTTTGACCCGAGCAATCCGAGCGTCATTATTGTAAAGCCTGGTCCGTGAGCACGTAGAATCCCGTTCAATGACCCCAAGCTACCCATCCTTATCGCTCGCGCGTAATTATATTGCTGTCGCGACTGTGCGACACGCGCCCGTGAGTGTGCGAGCGCGACAGCAACATAATTACGTGCGAGCGACAAGCCAAGGATGGGCAGCTTGGGGTCATTGGACAGGATTCTACGTGCTCACGGACCAGGCTTTAGTGTACTCATGAATAATTTAACGTATACCGATAACGCTCAAACATTAGCGGAAGAATGGTGGGGCGCATCTTCGTGGATAGCACGATCTATAGCTAATGTGACTTATACGTGTAGTAAGGATTATTTTTGAAGATAGAGTAATATTAGCACTCTAAAAAGCTCTTATAGCAATGTAGAAAGAAAAGCATTCATATTCTAAAGACAATGTGACCAAAGAAAGATCAACTTGTTCTAGACGTCTAAAGTAAGATTGGCGGAAAAATACGAGTGGTATAAATAAGGTAATTTGGCAAATAATTTTATTCTTATGACATTATTTATAATCCAATCCCCAGCCCCTCTTCAGTGTCGATAGTCAGCCATCTTACTTCACGATTCAATTTGTCTAAAGCTTCTTTATTCTCAGCTAGCTTCAGCTCACGTATTAGGTTTTCTGTCATCTGGAAGATAAAAACGATTCACTTATTAGAACAGATTTTAAATTAATAGGTTTAAAATATTCTCATACTAGCTTTCCGCCCGCGGCTTCGCCCGCGTGGAATTTTGTCTGTCACAGAAAAACTTTATCACGCGCGTCCCTGTTTCAAAAACTGGGATTAAAACTATACTATGTCCTTTCCCGGGACTCAAACTATCTCTATGCCAAATTTCATCAGAATCGGTTCAGTGGTTTAGGCGTGAAAGTAAGACAGACAGACAGACAGAGTTGCTTTCACATTTATAATATAGGTAGTAAGTATAGATTTGAATTGCATTTGCTTTTCATTTAATAATTATTCTATGAAAGATGTACGATAAATGCTAGTAGCTAGTTTACTTATTATACGCCTACCTATTCGTTTTTGTCCTAAAGACTTTCTAGTTTCAGAAAGACAGACATATTCAGGAATTTAGACTCTGTGATTTGAAAAAGAAATCTATATTTGAACCTCATCTCATCATATAGCCCGCAATCTATATTTTATCAAACTTAATGATACAATGACCACTTAAATGTTCCCTGTTTCAAAATCAAATAAATCTCAGTGTGTATATTGCACTTACTTCAAATCTCTTATCTTCTCTGATGTCCTTAGTTTTTCTATAATGTAAATCATCTTCATCTCCATAAAATCTTCTTAAATCACTTCTGCTTAATCTGTGCAGGGGTATAGTATCTCTTTTCCTTAAGTTCCCCACTACAACTCCAGAAGAATCATAACCTATTGATTCTATAAAAGGTATCAGGAACTGGATCAGAATCAACAAGTGCAACATTTTGCATTTTGTTTATATTTCCTTGAAATTCGCATTTAAAATGGTGTTATACAGGTTGATGTTTTTTTTTTAAAGATTGACATTATAAGTTTTAAGATAAATTGGTAAGTGTTATAATAGATAGATTTCTAGGTAAGCTTGTAAATTTTCCGTTTACTTGTTTAGGGTTCCGTAGTCCTGACAAGCCCCTCATAGTTTCGTCATGTCCGTCTGTCCGTCCGAAGTTTTGCTTGGCCAATTTTTTTAGTGTCTCTTTCACACTCACCACGTAAACAGAAGTTGTATAAAGTGACCAAGTATCATTACAACTCTACCACATTTAAAGATGTAAATCAAATACATTATTCGCACACTCAAAAAAATATAAAACCTTCGTGAACATTCACAAATGGCATAATATCTATCAAAGCCTTCAAAATGTCGAGCAAAACGCAAATGGACTGGCATTTTTGCAGGTAACTTTTATACACCCTGTATAATGAGTGCGTAAGTTTTACGATGCGTATTTATTATTCGTAAATTGTTCAAGTTTTATGGAGAAATAAAACTGAAAATACCATACAGCAAATCAGTTAGTTATGTTACACATAAAAAATATTTTGTAAAACAAAAAGTAAAATAGTAACAATTTTTGTGCTCGTGACTGTACCCAGTTGTTATAAATTACTTGCAATGGACGTTTCATTATTTGTTACCACGTCATAAATGTGTCAACTTATTAGGTTAATTATGACCAGCTAAGCTGTGTCATGCAAACATAATTACAATGGGTATTACAATACTTTGTTGGCACCTATGTACCTACATGAATCTAAGTGATTTTAATTCTATTTCGACTTTTATGTGCTATGGCGCAATTTTGAGTTGTAATGGCGCATCCACACATGCCGCCGGCTTATGCCGCCGGGTTTGCCGCCGGCTTTCAAAATGCCTTGCCAGTGTGTCGTCCTGGCCGCCGGGTTGGCCGCCGGCCGTGCCACCCGGCATGTGTGGATGCGCCATTATGAATAGTGTTAGATGAGCCCACTACCGTTAGTTTATTTTAACCGATAAATAGTGGTGACTGCTTGTTACTGCGCCTTTTCAGTGCTTGCTTGGGTTTCAAAGCGGTGTTAGGGCAAAAAGATGAGATATGAAAATTAAAGGCTCCGTAAGGTCGAAGGTTATTTTATTTTTTGGTTTTTCTATAACGATTGGTCTTTAGACTTTGAATAGGTAACACGAAGGCACTGGATGTATAGGGCGCTACCAACTGGTAAATCTGGAAGTCATTTAGGAAGGCCAATGTTCATAGTTCATCTTCATTAATCAGCCATAGCCTCCTATTTAGATTTTGAATTTCACACAAGCAATGAATTAACCCTCTAAATTAACCCGTCTCGTCTCCCTTTACTGTAATTTACTGGATGTCCGCTGCAAGATAAATGATCATAACTTTGAAATACCTACTCAGGTATTCCGCACTCCGTTTGCATTCTGCAACTATTGCAATCCCAACTAATATTATAAATGCGAAAGTAACTCTGTCTGTCTGTCTGTCTGTCTGTCTGTCTGTCTGTCTGTCTGTTACGCTTTCCCGCTTAAACCTCGCAACCGATTTTGATGAAATTTGGCATAGAGATAGTTTGAGTCCCGGGAAAGAACATAGGATAGTTTTTATCCCGGTTTTTGAAACAGGGACGTGCGCGATAAAGTTTTTCTGTGACAGACAAAATTACACGCGGGCGAAGCCGCGGGCGGAAAGCTAGTTTGTTATAAACTGCATTTAATTCGCCGTCTGAATTTGTGATGAGGTTCAAAACTGGTTGTGATTGGTTTTAGTTTCAAATTAATTAAATCGACCGCTAAATGGTTAATTAGTTAAACAGGTTAAACTTGCCTAGTGTAGAAAAATCTATAACTGTTTTAGAATGGGAAGCATTGTAATACAAATTTAGCATTGAATGATTTAGTTATGTTACTTGTAAGTTTTGCAGTTTGTGCTAATTTTGTTTTGTTGAATAAATTTATTTATTTTTAAACTCTACAGAATTAAAAGCCAGATGGATTGAGGAGGCCTGATTTTCGCATAGGTGTCCCTTGGTTGCCTTTTACGACATTCACAAGAAGAGAGAGAAAGTGAACCCTTTCTACTATGCCGGAACCATAATGGCGTATTATTCTTTTTATTCCGTATTCCCTGCTTTTCCCATTCATAATAGTAAAGTTATTCTTCTTTTCTTTCACGACTTACCTAATTATTAATTAACTAGCTTTCCGCCCGCGGCTTCGCCCGCGTGGAATTTTGTCTGTCACAGAAAAACTTTATCGCGCGCGTCCCTGTTTCAAAAACCGGGATAAAAACTATCCTATGTTCTTTCCCGGGACTCAAACTATCTCTATGCCAAATTTCATCAAAATCGGTTGCGAGGTTTAAGCGGGAAAGCGTAACAGACAGACAGACAGACAGAGTTACTTTCGCATTTATAATATTAGTTGGGATTATTTAAATATTTTCTGCTTTCCCCAATCATAAAACAGTTTTTATTTTATTTTTCGTTACTTTATTGTAACGTCTCTATACCTTATAAGTTGGAAAAATGTATCGTGTTGTGTCGATGCTAAAAACTTATGTCACACTTTATGTGCCCGCAGCCTTATCAATCAACGCTTTTATCATGTAAAGGGTTCTCGGTACGCACCGTTATCGATTCGAAATCGATAAAAATTTCCGGGCCCTCAGTTTTACGCGTTTCCGAACATCTGTTCATGCGTCTTTCGCAATAATGAGTATTTCTTGGGAGGGTTGGTTCACATGGCTACATAAATAGCGGAAGAACAAAGTCATCTGACCATAAAATATTCATGTGGAAAAATAGCCCCGTTTATGAAATAACTGTATGAGATTTACAAGAATTATACAGGGTATTTGGCGGAAGGTTAGATTAACTTCGTGGGTGTATAGGTAAAGTCCTAAGTGAGCTAGTTTTTTTTTTAAATTGATGTTTTTGTTTCTATTTATTTTATTCCGAAATTTGACCTGAAAACTGCTTCAATTTTTTTTCTCGCCTGTTTTCAACCGATTTTTTTATTTGATATTAATATCGAATAATATGTACTCAAATAAAATAAATATCAGAGCCAGATGATGATTGAGCCGCCAAAGTTTAACAAAAGTACCTACAAACCACGATAAACAACTTAGACATTTTAAAAAAAACCGGCCAAGTGCGAGTCGGACTCGCGCACCGAGGGTTCCGTACCATTGATTTATGAAATTAAAATTATTATTTTTTATTTAAGTTATTAGTATGAAAGATTACGCGGTAATAAGCGGTTTACGATTTACGAGGTATTAAAAAAAACTACTTACTAGATCTCGTTCAAAACAATTTTCGTTGGTAGTTTTTATAGTAATGTACATCATATGTTTTTTTTAGATTTTTCATTTTCTTATTTTAGAAGTTAGAGGGGGGGGACCAACTTTTTTCCACTTTGGAAGCTTCTGTCACGCAAACTATTCGGTTTAGAAAAAAAGCATTTTAGAAACCTCGATATCATTTTTGAAGACCTATCCATAGATTTAAATACTTTATTATTTAAAAACTTCTCTAGCTTCTCTTCTTTCCAATGATACGTAGTAGTTATATATTGAAATTCGTCCAAAATTCAGTTTAGACAAGAAAATGGAATAGTAATTTAAAAAAATCATCCATACAAAGTATATTTTGAATTTTCATCATCATCATCAACAGCCCTTTACAGTCCACTACTGGACTATGAGCCTCCTCCACTATAGTGGAGGGTTTTGCCATAATCCCCACGCTTGGCAGGCGGGTTGGAGATCGCAGTTTAAAAGATTGATGTTTGTCAGAGAGCGCTGCTGCCCGTTCTCTGTTTGATGTGTAGTCCCTAAGTCGCCTCTTACGACACCCGTAGGAAGAGTAGGGGTTGGTGACAAATGGTTTTGAATTTTAGTGTATGACAATTTCGCTCATGTAAACCCATCTTTAATAACTGGGTGACTGTGCCATTTCCTTTTATGTCCCCGACAGCGAAACAGGGGGAGGGGTACATCTCAAGTGACCCGTATAAGTATTTTTTCTCAGGTCTTTTCATATTTTGTGGCCCTGAATTCGAGCAAGATTGATGTTTTAAGTGACCATCTTGCCGTGATAATCGCTTGGTTTGCGGTCGAATGAATTCGTAATGGATTTTATGCAGTTTCTATAGGTGCTGTTTTGCAATAAAGATGTCAAATGTATTGTGAATCTTTCAAATTAGCAAGTCTTAGAAGTCTTTCAATTGACGTTTTAGATGCCTGTGCTATTCTACGAGTATACCCTTGAATTACGCACAGGAGATATATTTTTATTTAATGAGACACGATGCACAAGTGGTAAACATAGGCCTCCCCCAATGATTTCCAAATTGACCCGATGGTAGCTGCCTGAATCTGGCGCGTTCCTCATACCTCTATGAAGTCGTCGTATTGGGGGAGGCCTATGTTCAGCAGTGGACGTCCTGTGGCTGAAATTATGACGATGATAATGTACCTACAGCAAAGACATTTCAATGTGCATCAAAGATTATCGTGATAAAATACAAAATAACAACTCACTTCTGAAATCTTCTCACGCACAATCGACACATAAAATACTCAATTTATTTACAAAGATACTCAAAATCCTGCTGAGTTTTGCAAAATCACGGAACACGAACTAGAACTACTCAAAACGTATCCGCAAACCAAAACAACGCAAAAGGTACAGTCACGTAGAAAATACGGGCTAACCGGGAAAATCTTCGGGCGATTCCGGTCAGCGTTTTTTGTATCGGGATTTTCAAATAATACTTTCAGTTGCATACGTTTCACTCTTGCATTTGTTTTAACCTTTTTGTATACCATTGGACTCTGTTACATTTTCTAAAGCCACCTTTAAGCCCGTTTTCCACCGCCAAAGAGGTATGAAGTAAAGACGTCTAGCGAAGCGGTCTTCGTGTACTTAAAATAGGATTGCTTTTCCACTGAGAAAGACTTCGAGATTTAATGAGAGAGCTTATTTATACTCTTTTTGCCCTCCTTGTCATTTTTGCTCGACTCTTTCGCCCGTATTCACAAACGATGCTTGCTTAAGTGAAGCAGCAAATCGAACGCACAGCGTTGAATAGAGCTCTGTTATTGGTTTGTGTGTCACCCTATGCTTCCACGCGCACTGTGAGACCTCATAGTAATGTTTGTGAATACGGGCGTTTGTCATTTTCACTCGATTCTATAACACAGTGGTGGAAACAGATGTATGCATTTTTGTATTGCGAGGTAAACGGAGTCAATAATGGGCTCGGTCTACTCGCGGTGGAAAATCCGCTAAGATCATAGTAATACCTATATTGTTAGATCATCGAGCTTATATGTATAATATCTTATACGTTTCGTAGTTTTTCCAATAAAAACTAATTTGCTATCTGCAACCGCTAGAAAAAACACGGTTAAATAACTTTGCTACTGAGTGTACTGGAAATGTTGACTGTTTGTTGACAAAATAGCGACCACCCGATACGGGACGTGTTGACCCACTGCAGATACAGGGTGACCCTTTTGAAGACGAGTTGTTTTTATTGCAATATAGTGCTTTATTACAACCACAGAAGTGATACGGTGCTTAGCTTGCTTTGCCATTGTCTGTATGTAACACTCAGGGTTGTAATGATCCAAGTTTGTACTGAGATAGCGTGTAAATACTAACGCCCGTCCGTATTCACAAACATTACTATGAGGTCTCACAGCGCGCGAGAGGCGTGAACGTACAGGGTGATACACGAACCAATCACAGAGCTCTATTCAACGCTGTGCGTTCGATTAGCTGCTTCACTTAAGCAAGCATTGTTTGTGAATACGGGCGAAAGTCAAAAGCTATCGTAATTTTGTCTGTTTCAGGATTACGAACAATTTTTCAGTACATCTTTTATGATTGAAATAAAAGCGATTTTAAAACTTAAGTTTAAAACTTTTGAGAAAAAGGAACCCATTAAAAAAAGTATTGCTCCAACCCGTACACATAATATTTGATTGTCTCTTAATTTTTTTCTCACACAATTTTTGAGACAAACATTTATCAAATGCTGAGTAGAAGTATACCACAAAGTTATTTGCTGGTTAGTAAATTAACGAACGTGTTTTATTAACGAAATTGTAGTTTCCCTTAACGTCTGCTAACCACAAGCTATAGTACTGAAACAAATGTAGAGCGCATGAGGCTCCACAAAATCCACTATATTTTGGAAAAAGCTAAATATATCCACCTAAAAACAAACAAAATACGAAACTCCGTCTTAAATTCCAGCAGAAGAATATTCGAATACTTTTCACGCTCCGGCGAACAGAGCAGTGGGAATTTTGAAGTTCGTATATTTAAAAACGAAATGCAAACGTTTTAGGTAATGGAGGTGGGTGTGTGGGGTCCATAATGTATCTATACTTAATATTATATAAATGCGAAAGTAACTCAAAAAAATGGATACCTTTAATTGAAATTATTTAATTATGCAGCTTTTTGATATACAAGTAAACTTTATGATAAGGTCTGAAAAATAAAACACCATGTTGTTACAAACGTAAGGTAAAAGCTACGTCAAGTACTGTATCCTCGATTGCAACCCTGAGACCACACTTCCGCATTCTTAATCACCACTCTATAGAGTCAATATTGGAGGACCAGAAAGGCCTGGAAGGCCTTTTTAGATAGAGCACTTCCGGTTTGCTTCCGGCGGTGTCTTGTGTCAACTTAGAGATAACTTATTCATACCAGCCCGACCATGCACACCATGTATGCTTTGCTAAATTTAGTGAAACACAAACTATTCATGACAAGTTTTACTTCTAACTCAAAATAGATTTTTTGTTATCCAGCATTTTATTTCAATTGATACTGATTCAAGTTCATATCTTTATTCACAGATAAATAGGTACCTACTTACATACGAAAAAACTTATGTTATGTACCTAAGTAGTTGCAAAATAAAGTACGGTACGTAAATGAAACTAGCGATTTGAACTCTATTACAAAGATATAGATATTCATCAAAGAACCAAATAAGTACATTGAAATTCTTAAATTATAAATAACTTGAAAAGCTTATTTTCACCATTTAGTCCACTTGTAGCACCCCTTATATCGTTACTACCTACGTACTATCAATTCTGTATTAAATAATCAGAACTTGATAGTGACATTAGAGGTAATACAGTTGGCCTTTATAGCCCAGAAGAGAACTTGGATGAAAAATTTTGAACGGTTTTCACGATATTGTTTCAGCATTTTAAAATTCTATTTGTTCTTTGTTTAATGGTCATTCTTTGAAACATCCATTAGTAGATTTTGAAGGGGATCCAATTTGCAAATATTTTCACGTTTTTCTTGAATAACAAACAATGATAAAAGTTATCGATTTAAGGATTTTTCTTTTCTAAAAAAGGCTCGTCATCCACAAAAATGTCTGAGTGAGTTTTATTGAGATAATCTTTATGTGAGATTGTTATTTAGCCAATTTCTAATCAGTTAGTTTAAGAATTAAGGTTAGACCAAATCAACGCGTGCAGCCGGCTTGCACGATGGCAGTGGCAATCAGACTGAAACGCGTGGTTTGGTCTAATCTTTATTATAGCGTTAAAATTAAATTCTGTTGTACATAATAATATGAACAATTATACAGTAAAGTTCGTTCAGTAGTTTGCCTAAAAGAGCAATAAAGTAAAATTCCATCCATCCATCGTCACAAAGTTTCATTAAGTATATTAGGTAATTAGGCTAGTAGACTAGCGGCCGCCCGCGACTCCGTACGCATGGATCCCGTTTCACCCCCTTCATCTATCTAACGCGGTTTAGATTTTTTCATACATATGTTTTTTCCCGCTAACTCCCGTTCCCGTGGGAATTTTGCAATATCCTGTTGTAACTAAGTTTTAAGTTTACTAAGGTGCCTGCATGCCAAATTTCAAGCGTCTAACTTAAGCGGTTTAGATTTTTCATGCAAAAGGATTTTCCCGCTAATTCCCGGTCCCGTGGGAATTTCGGGAATTCCTTTCTTAGTGCACCTCTACGGTACCTAAGCTACGTCCCTTCCAATTTCAAGTGCCTACGTTTAGTCCTTTAGGCTGTGCGTTGATATGTCAGTCAGTCAGTTTCTCCTTTTATATATTTATAGATGAGCACAATAAAATATAATTTGACATCCAACATAGCCCAATAGCGCCCCAATTAATTCAGACTCACGAAATTGACCAGAAAACTGTAAGCTAACAGCAATTCTGCAACTTGTCCGTCCAAAGTGCGCATGCAAATGTCATGTGGGAGTGCGATCGTCGGCCATTTAGGCGCAGAGGAGGCCCGACGTTATAGAGTTAGGGAAGGTACGGTATAGTGATGTAGAGTTAACAAAAATATCGATAGTAAGGTTCTGCGTAGCCAAATTAATGAATTTAGCGTTCATATTTTCGTTGAGTTTAAAGAGATTATGTTTGATCTGACAGTACTGGCTCAAAATACGTCCATTGAAATACATTTATTTCGTAACAAATTAATATATTTAGTTTTATAGTACAAAAGTAGTAGCAGTAGTAAAGTACTTCAGTGATAAGTAGTATCCATATTCTAATTAGATATTGTAAGAAAGTGCAATTAAAAAGTAAAAAAATAAAATCAAATCGACACTAATTGGAAAGTTTGGACCTGAGTTAAAAGCACGTAGAGCGAGTAACAATCAAATTGAAAACTTAATATATCGATAAAATTCACGACCGAAGGACAACACTATTTAGTGAGTGGCAGACCCACACTCAACCTTGTAGTTTAGTTGTTTTTGGGCTACGGACCTTTGTATGAACTATTACAACAGAATTTAATTTAAACAGTATATTTCAGAACTAAAGTTAAATCAGTTGGTAGTTAGTTTCTACCATGGGTTCAGATGATACATCAAATTAAAACTGAGGTATTCTGTAGTTTTAGAATAAAATTGTTTAGTCTGATGTCGGTATTGTTTGTTGACTGGTAATAGACAGGTTAATTTTAAGTTAAATAACTAAAATAATGGGATGAAATAATACATTTATATGAAAATGCCAATGTCAATTATCAAATACTACCAGCACTAGTCGATTATACAGGGTGTTAGGTAAATGGGTATATGAGCCGATACTAGACCATGTTAACATAGGCATATAAATGGTATGGTGAAGTCAGGATATCATGATTTTTTTTTTTTTAATTTTCATACAAAATAAATTTTATATAATCCGATTTGTATGAAAATTAAAATAATTAAAATGAAGACATCAATTTTCTGACTTCACCATACCATTTATATGACCATGTTAACATGGACTAGTGTCGGCTCGTATACCCATTTACCTAACACCCTGTATTGGGACGTGTATAAGTCTGTCCTTAAAAGGGCCTCACATAGGTACTTACTATTAATACATAATTTGAATTTAAATCTAATCAAAGTTATCATTAGAAACTTATAGGCCAAACAAAGAACTCTTGCAATTGGAGTAAACCACTAGCTTCAATTGCAAGTTCAGTAGCACTAATTTGAAAAAAAAAATCATAAAGACTTACTTATACGTACAGTCGCGGAATGAAAAGGTTCGTCACCTTAGTGTCGGTTTTCGCTTGCACTAGGTACTGTAAGAGTCAAACCTGCCAACATAACCGTGCAAGAAACAGTGCTGCTAACATTTAAATAAATATGACGTTTGCTAACGAATAAGGTTTTGCTCAGAGATCAGAAATAACAGGAGTGGAACTGACAGGCAATCCCCTCTATAGTTCCAAAATACTGGACTGTCCTGTCGATGACATTGACAGTGGGGCGCCACCGTCAATACCGGATCGCTGGTTTAGATTTTTGCCATGTTGGAAACCATATAGTTGAACGATGGTAGCGCCCCCCTGTCATTGAGTTTGGTGGGACAGTTCAGCGTGGGTCATCTATAGCAATGTAAGTAGACCAGTGGTTCACTCAGTTTATAAAAACTAGTTGCAGCGCCACCAATGACATATTCCAAATGTCACTGTTGAAGAGTAACGTGCTGCGATAAAAATGGTGAATTGCAGTGTTTTTAATTGTAAGAAGAGATCTGAAACATCAAATCTTGAAAAGGACAACATTACATTTCATCGGTAAATATTATTTTATTTATTTCACATTAATTAATACACTAAATTTGCAAAAAACAAAATTTCTNTTATCACCAACCAACTTAAGTCTGGCGCAACGTGAGCGCGATGTGACGTAATAAAATTCGACGATAATGACGTCACACTGGTCCAAGCTACTACTCGTAGACACAAGCACACAGGCATTGAACAAAATGGGACGTAGCCGTAGTCGTGTCATAGTACCTCCATAGTTGTGTCGTAGTACCTCCGTAGTCGTGTCGTAGTAACTCTGTAGTCTTGTCGTAGCTACCACCGTAGTCATATCGTAGAACTGCCGTAGAAGTGTCATAGCACAAATTTTGTGGTCATAGCACCTCCGTTAGTCGTGTCGTAGTACCTCCGTAGTCATGTCGTAGTACCTTTGTAGCTGTGTTACGACACAGACGGTACTACGGTACCGTCGTAGTCCTGTCGGAGCTACCTCCGTAGTCCCATCGTAGAAATTCATTGTAGCGCGTAGTACCGCCATAGTTACTGTAGTATCGCCCTAGTTGAATCTAGTAACGCCATAGTTGCATTGTAGTCACGACCCTTAGCTTACCTTACATTTGAGGTGTCATTGCTGAAGATACCAGTCACAGGCATCAGTGAGAACAATTGCCCTATTATCAGTGTCATTTTTAGGGACCTCTGAAACGTAGCTTGCTTTCTGACAGGCTGAAATTTGGATACGACGTGAACTTTGTTTTCTGTAAGGAAAAATATTTTTTAATTAAATCACTTAATTCTCTTAAGTGCGAAATACTATAGGTTTGTATTGTTCCTTAATTTAAACCGATAACTTTAGGTCAACTTTTATGTAAAATGTGCAAACAAATTAACAAAATTAAGTTGACAGAATTATGATAGTAAATTGTATTCTGCATATTAAATTGCAACAGTATCAGTAACTACAGATACTAATTGAAGTTATTAATAACTGCTTTAAAAGTCAGATCCAAGGTACGTTAAACAAAAGCTTGTGATTACGTCACATTGATTGATGACGTATTTATTGAGTCTTTTCCTAACAAATAGGTATGTGACTTACTTTTAATAGGTATCCAGAAGCCGAAATTCCGTTTCAATTGTTCCTGACCCATATTTTTTCGTTTGAAAAAAACGCAATCCTCCGTTACAACGACCATTTGAACTTGTTTGCCGATAACTGAATGTCGCTTATTTGTTTACGTGTCTGCAATTAGGGTTCAATCTGAAAATAATTGATGACAAAAAGAATCTATTAAAAATTTTGCACATAACACACCTACTTCGCAACTTTTTATAAGACGCATTTTTTGCAATTTAATCGCTTGCTTGTTTGCACAATAGGCTTTTTGAGAAAAAGTAAAAAGCTATGGAGCTTTTACACGTAGTTTAAACCAGCATATAGGTACAGGTAGATTTAGTACGTTGCATATCTAAATTTCTTGTATGAAAACCATATCAAACCCAAAAATATTATGAGGTTTGCTAAACCTTGAGTAAATCATTAATTCATGCACCAAAATCTCCCCCTTTGAAATCATCTTTTTTGAAGACAGACATTTTCGTCAAATCCAGCTAACCGGTTTACTTGAGTCTTTCCAGACCTGACCATAAACAAAAGAAGTACCTTCTCTTTTTGAAGTCAGTTAAAAATGTACGGAACTCTTAACCTCAACACTTCCATTATATTTTTACTCGGATTCCGTGTACGTAGATAACTAATTCCCAATAATCATAGGGGTTATAGTGAAAACGGTGTTTACTTCCCCATTTACTACTCCACTGAGTTATTTTTTATGCAGCTAATGACGTTATGTTTTGTTTACTCCGGGTTTAGCCCTTTAACTGATTTTGAACTTTATGTTATTTCACGAAAGTTCAAAATATGGTGGCATTAAATCTGCCACAAAATTGACCTCCGAAGTAAAAGGTTAAAATTGATACCTTCGACAGTTTTTATTAATGATCTTGTTTACATTGTAATTGTTGTGATTGGAGCTGTTTTCGTTGGAAAGCAAGTATAATTTATTAGAATTTCATTTTCTTTTACGATACGGAAACACTCAAAAGTTACAAATAACATTTATTTTAATAGTTTAACCAGAAGTAGAGTGTGTTTCATCATGTCACAAGACGTCCACTGCTGAACAATAAGCCTTCTCCAATGATTTCCAGATTGGGCTTTTGGTGGCGGCCCGCATCCTGCACTGTCTTTAAACCAATACCTTCCTGCAACTTTTGTGAGGTCATCTGTCCACCTCGTGGGTGGACGTCCTATTTTGTCACAAATTGTTCTACTAGCTTCTGTCCACGGTTGTGCCCGCTGTAATTTCAATTGTTTGAAAGGTCTTTATGTTCAAAAAACACTAAAATTAGTTTATCACTTAAGAGTGTTAACGTAACAACAAAGTTATTGGCGTAATTTCATAACTAAACCGGTACTTCTACTAACTAGTTTGATTGAAATATTATTAAGCTAACTTAAAGAATGATTTTTTAATATCACAGACTACGTTTATCACTGTAAATGGACATATTAACGTAGGTCCAACCAATTTAAAACAAATGAAGAATCATTAATAAACGCTCGCATCGCGTGATCGAACTTATTGCTTTTCGTAGTTGATTTAATAGCGATCTACATATATCTGACTAATATTCTGTCAGAAAATAGTTATTTATTATATTTATTTGAAGCAGTGACTTTTATTTTTATTGAATGACATCATACTTTGTGATCGTCGGACAGCAAAAAGTTTAATAAAATTGGTTTTATGTTGACAAAAATATGAATTTGACTTGAATGATGTGCATTTTCATATTGTAGTCTTATAACCATGATGTTGTTTAACAACTATTACATTATTACTTAACGTGACTAGTTTAAATTCATTACCCGACTGCGCCAGAAGGAGGGTTATGTTTTCTAAGGACTTATTTTGTTATAGTTTGATGAGCTCACGAAGCTCCAGTGTTGTTGATTTTAATATCGCCACCCTTAACATTTTTCAGTATTTCCACAGTGTTTTTAAAGGGGAAAAGAAAAACGTTTTTAGTTTTAAATGTGTTCATCCCTTAAATCTGTTATGATAAGTCCAAAAATAAATAATAAAATTGAAAAGTAGATTTTAACGCACAATCCATCTTTAATTTTAAATTCTCATTTTATAGCCCAATGTTATTTGAAAAGAAATCCCCTCAGAATAGTTTCCGTGCGTTGTTTTAATGCAGTATGCGCAGAGTAAATACAAATGAGTAGGTCATCTTCATAGAAACGCACCGAGTGCGGTTTGTATGTCAGCGCGCGCCAATACGTATGCGGCGCGCACGCACACACTGACAAAATTCAACGCACCTCACCGCTAATCAACACTAAATTTTGTCAGTGTCTGCGTGCGCGCCGCATACATATTGGCGCGCTCATATACAAACCGCGCTCGGGCGTTTCTATGAAGATGACCTACTCAACGTGGGATATACAATGAATTAATATACATAATTACACTTTTATTTTCATTTATTTACCCACTTTTCCGTAAAGAGATGCCATGCCAGCAGGACCTACCTTATCCTTAGTTCTTCATAGCTCTTTGAGTAGCAAAAGCTCCCTTATTACAGTCGACAGAACATGAGGATATTTTTTTGTTGTTGGTATAAAGTATTGCCGTTGTCTGTACAACCGGTACAGGACTATTCCCACCTCTCGTTCCCACCGCTGCAACTCCTGTGTAGCCAGGATCTACAGCTTGACCGCCATAAAACCCAACCAATGAAGGTCAAGTTTGTCCCGGGGGAAAGTTAAACTGTCATTGCACCTGCAACGAAATTAATCAGAAGAACATAGGAGGAGTTCGAAATTAAGGTTCGACTTCCCTCTATTGCAAAGCGGATGATAGGTGACAAAGGTTTAAAACCCCTAAGAAAAGATTATGCACCACGGACAATAAAAATCAATTAACCGTTGTCTGGACAGTCACGAACAGTAACTGTTACGTACTTTATATTACACTACGTAATTTATACCGCCGCAATGAAAATGTGTATATTTTAGCACACGACTCTACATAGATATCGAGTGTTTACTTCAAATAATATCCATGGCAGTATTACTCAAAATTTTCACCTAAGCCCATATTATTTACTCAAGCCAAAGTATTAAGTTTATGCAAAGATATGGCAAGATTGCACAAACTTGCTGTATTGAGTCAATATTTGCCACCAACCGGGTTGACGGTGATTACAAGATAAATTACTTCGAAGAGCAAATTTCCCAAAGAGTAATCAGGGGATATTTCAATTTCGGTGATACAGAGTTGTCAAGAAGTTTATCTAATACTTAATTAGATTTAGCTAAAGAAGCGATTAAATCTGGCTTCCATCTAATCATAAAAGTTATTTATATTCCTAACAAAATAATATTGACAACCGAAACTTACTAAGGTAATCTATTGTTATAGATCGTGCCATTCACGAAGACGCGCCCCACTAATTTTTGGTCGAGGAGAGCGCGGGGTGCGGGAAGTTTGACCCGAGCAATCCGAGCGTCATTATTGTAAAGCCTGGTCCGTGAGCCCGTTCAATGACCCGAAGCTACCCATCCTTATCGCTCGCGCGTAATTATATTGCTGTCGCGACTGTGCGACACGCGCCCGTGAGTGTGCGAGCGCGACAGCAACATAATTACGAGCCAAGGATGGGCAGCTTGGGGTCATTGGACAGGATTCTACGTGCTCACGGACCAGGCTTTAGTGTACTCATGAATAATTTAACGTATACCGATAACGCTCAAACATTAGCGGAATAATGGAGGGGCGCGTCTTCGTGGATAGCACGATCTATAGCTAGTGTGACTTATGCTTGTAGTAAGGATTCTTTTCGAAGATAGAGTAATATTAACACTCTAAAAAGCTCTTATAGCAATGTAGAAAGAAAAGCATTCAGATATCTAAAGACAATGTGACCAAAGAAAGATCTATTTGCTCTAGACGTCTAAGTAAGATTGGCGGAAAAATACGAGTGGTATAAATAAGGCAATTTGGCAAATAATTTTATTTTTATGACATTATTTATAATCCAATCCCCAGCCCCTCTTCAGTGTCGATAGTCAGCCATCTTACTTCACGATTCAATTTGTCTAAAGCTTCTTTATTCTCAGCTAGCTTCAACTCACGTATTAGATTTTCTGTCATCTGGAAGATAAAAACGATTCCTCATAAGTTTCTTATAAGCACTTATTAGAACAGATTATAAATTAATAAGTTTTAAATATTCTGATATTTGAGTTGTTGCATGCTTTGCATGCGTTTTCTTTTCACTTAATAATTATTCTATAAAAGATGTATGATAAGTGCTAGTAGCTACTTTACTTATTATACGCCTACCTATTCGTTTTTGTCCTAAATACTTTCTAGTTTCAGAAAGACAGACATAATATTCAGGAATTTAGACTCTGTCATTTGAAAAAAGAAATCTATACTTGAACTGGTCATAGCCCGCAATCTATTTTATCAAACTTAATGATACATTGACCACCTTAAATGTTCCCTTTTGCATAATCAAATAAATATCAGTGTGTATCTATATCGCACTTACTTCAAATCTCTTATCTTCTCGGATGTCCTTAGTTTTTCTATAATGTAAATCATCTTCATCTCCATAAAATCTTCTTAAATCACTTCTGCTTAATCTGTGCAGGGGTATAGTATCTCTTTTCCTTAAGTTCCCCACTACAACTCCAGAAGAATCATAACTTATTGATTCTATAAAAGGTATCAGGAACTGGATCAGAATCAACAAGTGCAACATTTTGCATTTTGATTATATTTCCTTGAAATTCGCATTTAAAATGGTGTTATACAGGTTGATGTTTTTCAAAAGATTGAGATTATGAGTTTTAACATGAATTGGTAAGTGTTATAACAATGGCAAAAGATAGATTTTTGAGATGATTCTTAGCAAGCTTGTAAAGTTTCCATTTCTTTTTTTAGGGTTCCGTAGTCCTGATAAGGAACCCTTAAAGTTTCGTCATGTCCGTCTGTCCGTCCGAGGTTTTGATTGGCCAATTTTTTTAGTGTCTCTTTCACGCTCAGCACGTAAACAGAAGTTGTCTAAAGTGACCAAGTATCATGACAACTCTACCACATTTAAAGATGTAAATCAAATACATTATTCGCACACTCAAAAAATTATAAAACCTTCGTGAACATTCACAAATGGCATAATATCTATCAAAGCCTTCAAAATGTCGAGCAAAACGCAAATGGACTGGCATTTTTGCAGGTGACTTTTATACACCCTGTATAAAGAGTGCGTAAGTTTTACGATGCGTATTTATAATTCGTAAATTGTTCAAGTTTTATGGAGAAATAAAACTGAAAATACCATACAGCAAATCAGTAAGTTATGTTACACATAAAAATATATTTTGTAAAACAAAAAGTAAAATAGTAACAATTTTTGTGCTCGTGACTGTACCTAGTTGTTTAAATTGCAATGGACGTTTTATGATGTATTTGTTATAACCACGTCATAAATGTGTCAACTTATGAGGTTAATTATGACCAGCTAAGTCGAGCCATGCAAACATAATTAAAATCGGTATTACAATACTTTGTTGGCACCTACCTACATTTCTACGTGATTTCATTTCTGATTCGACTTTGATGTGCTGTGGCGCAATTTTGAGTTGTAATTAGTGCTAGATTTATTTATTTTAAATCAATAATGAACCTTCTACCGTTAGTTTATTTTAACCGGTAAATAGTGGTGAAGCTTGTTACTGCGCTTTTTCAGTGCTTGCTTGAGTTTCAAAGCGGTGTTAGGGCAAAAAGATGAGATATGAAAATGTAAAGGCTCCGTAAGGTCAACGCTTATTTTATTTTTTAGTTTTTCTATAACGATTGGCATTTAGACTTTGACATATCACGAAGGTAACACGAAGACACTGGATGCAGGGCGCTACCAACTGGTAAATCTGGAAATCATTTAGGAAGGCCAATGTTCACAGTGACCTCCTATGGCTGATTAATAAATAATAATGAATAAAATAATAAATATCCCCGGACATTTTACACTAAGCTTCTAGTCCCAAACTAAGCAAAGCTTGTACCTACTATGGTTACTTACTAGACAACGGATATAAACATACTTACATACTTTTTTTGTAAATACATAGGTACATATTATACACCCAGACCCATCAAAGAAATTAAATTTCATCATTTCAATTTCCTGGGAATCGAACCCGGGCCCTCTCGGAATAGTAGTCCGTTCCGAACCACTTCACCAAACAGCCGACATGTTATTAACGATGATGAAATTTTGAATTGCACACAAGAAATGATTTAACCCTCTAAATTAACCCGTCTCGTCTCCCTTTACTGTAATTTACTGGATGTCCGCTGCAAGATAAATGATCATAACTTTGGAATACCCACTCAGGTGTTCCGCACTCCGTTTGCATTCTGCAACTATTGCAATTTGTTATAAACTGCATTTAATTCGCCGTCTGAATTTGTGATGAGGCTTAAAACTGGTTGTGTTGGTTTTAGTTTCTAATGAATTAAAATTGAGTGTTAAATGGTTAATTAGATAGGTGATTTTTTTCACTATAGGTAGGTATGTGTTTTCTAATATTGGTATTCAATGTAATAAACTAGATTAGATTTATACAAAACTCATAAAACACGTAATTTTTAGCCAGACGGATTGGGGAGGCCTGATATTCACATTGTTGTCCCTTAATAGTCTTTACCAACCTTTACAAGAAAGGAGAGAGGAGTGCACCTATTTCACTCTGCGTCACATGGATTTATTGTGCTTTTTACCCGACTGCGCTGGCGCAGACTCCTTTAAATCAAATCAAATCATTTATTTGTAAAACATAGGTAAATGTAGAATTATTTAAATATTTTCTGCTTTCTCTGTTCAAATTCTAGTTTTTTATTATTTTATTTTTGTTATTTTATTGTAATATTTCTATACCATAATAGTTGGGAAAATGTACCGTGTTAATGATGCGGGTACATAAACTTTTATTATGTGCCCGCAGCCTTATCAATCAATGCTTTTATCATGTAAAGGGTTCTCGGTACGCACCGTTATCGATTCGACATCGATAAAAATTTCCGGGCCCTCAGTTTTACGCGTTTCCGAACATCTGTTCATGCGTCTTTCGCAATAATGAGTATTTCTTGGGAGGGTTGGTTCACATGGCTACATAAATAGCGGAAAAACAAAGTAACTCCGTTTAAAAATAGCTCCGTTTATGAGTTAACTGTATGAACTAGCGGCCGCCCGCGACTTCATACGCGTGGACCTCGTTTTACCCCCGTTAGATATCATGTTGATAGATGGTGTTTCACGGCATGAATATTTACGAATGTCAAAAACAGTAGTTTGTCCAGCGCTGTAGATTTTAACCAATGACGATAGATGGCGCTTTTAAGACGTCTTATTTATTTATTGAAAATTTGTCACATATCGTCATAAATTATAGCCTATTATGTTAATCTGGGTTATAAACAATAAAAGGTCTGTAAAGTTTCAACAGAATCCGTTCAGTAGTTTTTGCGTCAAACAAACAAACATCCAGACATCATGACATCCAGACATCCAAACTTTCGCCTTTATAATATTAGTAGGATTGGTATAGGTTAAGTAAGTACAGATCAAGTTGTTTTGGCTAACTCTGTTGATACTGATTTCATTAATTACTTTTTTTTTGTTTGATTCACACTGTAGATCATTCTAGCAAAATTCGGTACTACTTGTAAAAACGGTAATTACTTACTGTAACGTTGGAATATTTTCGAGTAGGTAAAGTTAGTTGATTTAGTGAACTCTAAGGCTGAGTTGCACCACCAACCTAATTTATCATAACTATAACAATAACGATTTTTGTATGGAGTTTGACAGATTTTTGACGTTTGTTACAGTTAAAGTAAGATGGTGCAACCCAGCCTTAAGTAAATTTTTAATTTATTAGACATACAATAATGTAAACTGTAAAAGCATTTTTTTAACTACTTTTTATGAGATTTTTCCACCGACATGCAAATTGTACGACAATTCCGCTCATGTAAACCCATCTTCAATAACTGGGTGACTGTGCCATTTCCTTTTATGTCCCCGACAGCGAAACAGGGGGAGGGGTACATCTCAAGTGACCCGTATAAGTATTTTTTCTCAGGTCTTTTCATATTTTGTGGCGCTGAATTCGAGCAAGATTGATGTTTTAAGTGACCATCTTGCCGTGATAATCGCTTGGTTTGCGGCCGAATGGAATTGGAATTGTCGTAATGGATTCCATGCAGTTTTTATAGGTGCTGTTTTGCAATAAAGATGTCAAATGTATTGTGAATCTTTCAAATTAGCAAGTATTAGAAGTCTTTCAATTGACGTTTTAGATGCCTGTGCTATTCTACGAGTATACCCTTGAATTACGCACAGGAGACATATTTTTATTTAATGAGACACGATGCACAAGTGGTGAACTTATGCCTCCCCCAATGATTTCCAAATTGACCCGATGGTAGCTGCCTGAATCTGGCGCGTTCCTCATACCTCTAAGATGACAGTCTTTCCCAAAGTGGGCGATAACGCCCCCTTGTGGGCGCTGCAGGCTTAAAGGGGGGCGGTAAGAGACCCAGAAAAAAAAATCGGGACGTTGTGTAGAGGCTTGGGAGGCGTCATCTACTAGGAGGATTCTTAGACACCGACTGAGCTCGACTACAAAAATGGGGGGCGCTAAAAAATAATATATTTTCAAAGTGGGCAGTAGACTAAATAAGTTTGGGAACCGCTGCTCTATGAGGTCGTCGTATTGGGGGAGGCCTATGTTCAGCAGTGGACGTCCTGTGGCTGAAATTATGACGATGATAATGTACCTACAGCAAAGACATTTCAATGTGCATTAAAGGTTATCGTGATAAAATACAAAATAACAACTCACTTCTGAAATCTTCTCACGCACAATCGACAGATAAAAAAACTCAATTTATTTACAAAGATACTCAAAATCCTGCTGAGTTTTGCAAAATCACGGAACACGAACTAGAACTACTCAAAACGTATCCGCAAACCAAAACAACGCAAAAGGTACAGTCACGTAGAAAATACGGGCTAACCGGGAAAATCTTCGGGCGATTCCGGTCAGCGTTTTTTGTATCGGGATTTTCAAATAATACTTCCAGTTGCATACGTTTCACTCTTGCATTTGTTTTAACTTTTTTGTATACCATTGGACTCTGTTACATTTTGTAAAGCGACCTTTAAGCCCGTTTTCCATCGCCAAAGAAAAAAAATAAGAAAAAAAAGAGGAATGAACTGGGGACGTCGCGGAGCGGTCTTCTTGTACTTAAAATAGGATTGCTTTTCCACTGAGAAAGACTTCGAGATTTAATGAGAGAGCTTATTTATACTCTTTTTGCCCTATCTTACTGTGTGTACTATCTTATACGGTTCTAATACAGTAGTTTTTCCAATAAAAACTAATTTGCTGTCTGCAACCGCAAAAAAAAACACTGTTAGATAACTTTTCCACTGAGTGTACTGGAAATGTTGACTGTTTGTTGACAAAACAGCGGCCACCCGATACGGGACGTGTTGACCCACTGCAGATACAGGGTGACCCTTTTGTAGACGAGGTGTTGCTGCTGCTAACTACTAGTTATTATAACACAGAATAATAATAAGTACTGTTATTGTAACAAATTCGGAGCGCATGTGGCTCCACAAAATCTACTACTTATATTTTAAAAAATGTATACCAAAAAACAAACAAAATACGAAACTCCGTCTTAAATTCCAGCAGACGAATATTCGGATACTTTTCACGCTCCGGCGAACAGAGCAGTGGGAATGTTGAAGTTCGTATATTTAAAAACGAAATGCAAACGTTTTAGGTAATGGAGGTGGGTGTGTGGGGTCCATAATGTATCTATACTAATATTATAAATGCGAAAGTAACTCTGTCTGTCCGTCTGTCTGTCTTGCTTTCACGCCTAAACCACTGAACAGATTTTGATGAAATTTGGCACAGAGATAGTTAGCGCCCCGGGAAAGGACATAGGATACTTTTTATCCCGGTTTTTGAAACAAGGACACGCGCGATGAAGTTTTTCTGTAACAGACAAAATTCCACGCGGGTGAAGCCGCGGGTGGAAAGCTAGTAGAGAATATAGTGCGTCAAACTACATTTTGCCAACTTATGAAGACCTAATAGGTTGATGCTTACTGTCCATGATATTTTTTAAAGGTTACTTATCTTTTTTTGTCACTGCTATTCGCTTTGCAATGGAAGAACTCCTCCTATGTTCTTCTGATTAATTTCGTTGCGGGTCCAATGACAGCTTAACTTTCCCCCGGGACAAACTTGACCTTCACTGGTGGGATTTTTATTGGCGGTAATGCTGTTGATCCTGGCTACACAGGAGCTGTTGCAGGGGTGGGAACGAGAGATAGGTGAGAATAGTCCCCTTAGACTCAATGGGTGTGATTTTGCGACATTAAATAGACCGTAGTTGACCACTGGATATTACATTGGCAGACAAATACATATCAGCCAGCGGTACACTTGTACTCGTACTTCTAATACGTGTTTTTATTGAACCAAATTCCGTCTACTGATATAAAAAGTCTATGAATAAGTTAACTTACAAATACAAAAAACTATTAGCTAAAAAAACCTCTTAATTCCTAAACTTTTTGTTGTTTTAGGGCAAAAAAATGGATACCTTTAATTGAAATTATTTGATTATGCAGCCTTTTGATATACAAAGTTAACTTTATGATAAGGTCTGACAAATAAAACACCATGTATTACATACGTAAGGTAAACGCTACGTCAAGTACTGTATCCGCGATTGCAACCCTGAGACCACACTTCCGCATTCTTAATCACCACTCCATAGAGTCAATATTGGAGGACCAGAAAGGCCTGGAAGGCCTTTTTAGATAGAGCACTTCCGGTTTGCTTCCGGCGGTGTCTTGTGTCAACTTAGAGATAACTCATTCATACCAGCCCGACTTAATCTACTAAGGCTGAGTTGCACCAGCTAACTTTAACGGTAACTATGACGATAACCGGTGCTTTTTGTATGGAGTTTGACAGATTTTTGACGTTTGTCACAGTTGTAAGATGGTGCAACCCAGCCTAAGTATAATGTGATTTTGTGAGCCTATGTTACTCACCATGTATGCTTTACTATTTTTTTTAAAACACACACTATTCATGACTAGTTTTACTTCTACCTCAAAAAATATTTTTTTTTGTTATCCAGCTTTTTATTTCAGTTGATACTACAGATTAAAGTTCAAACTTTATTCACAAATAAACTACCTACTTACATACGAAAAAACTTAAGTTACGTAACTAGTTGCAAAATAAAGTACGGTACGTAAATGAAACTAGCGATTTGAACTTATTCTTATTCTTATGAACTCCATTACAAAGCATTGATATTCATCAAAGAACCAAACATACAGAAAGACCACCGATTTTTAGTTGGCTGATAGTTGGGTCGGGCTGTTAACAATCTGTATTTAGATGTATGAAAGTGCGCACATTACACCGATTTGGTATCGGCCGATTCTTCATACAAATTAGAATCGGGCCCAACTATCGGCCAACTAAAAGTCGGTGGTCTGCGCTTAGGCAAAAGGCTTATTTTCACTATTTAATCCAATTGTAGCACCCCTAATATCATTACTACGTACGTACTATGAACTGTGTACATTAATCAGAACTTAATAGTGACATTAGAGGTAACTAGTTGGCCTTTCTAGCCCAGAGGAGAACTTGGATGAAATGATGATAAAAAATATTGAATTGTTTTCACGCCAATGTTTCAGCATTTTAAAATTTTATTTGTTCTTTGTTTAATGGGCATTCTTTGAAACATCCATTAGTAGATTTTGAAGGGGATTCAATTTCCAAATATTTTCACGTTTTTATTGAATAACAAACAATGATAAAAGTTATTGATTTGTGTATTCTTTCGACTCTCAAAAATTTTCGTATCCCACAAATGCTTGAGCGAGTTTCTTTTCATTTAAAAAACATCTTTATTATTTTAATTTAACTAACTTTTGCTTGTATGAGATTTGACACTTAGTTTTAATTTAGTCCATTCCTACTCATTGTCCGTATGTGTAAAAATTATAGCTTAAAAATTAAGTTCTGTTAGTTTGCCTAAAATAGTAATATAGTAAAATTCCATCCATCTATCGTCACAAATTTTCACATGTATTATATTACGAGTACAATAACATATAATTTGACATCCAACATTGCCCAAAAGCGTCCCAATTAATTCAGACACACGAAATTGACCAGAAAACTGTAAGCTAACAGCAATTCTGCAACTTCGTCCGTCCAAAGTGCGCATGCAAATGTCACGTGGGAGTGCGATCGTCGGCCATTTAGCCGCAGAGAAGGCCCGACGTTATAGAGTTAGGGAAGGTACGGTATAGTGATGTAGAGTTAACAAAAATATCGATAGTAAGGTAGATTATGCGTAGCCAAATGAATTTAGTGTTCATATTTATAAGAGATTATGTTTGATCTGACAGCACTGGCCACAAATACGTCCATTGAAATACATTTATTTCGTAACAAATTATTTATTTAGTTTTATAGTACGAAAGTTGTAGTAGTAGTAAAGTAATCAGTCAGTGATAAGTAGTATCCATATTCTATTCATAGTAAAGTAATTCAGTGATAAGTAGTATCAATTCAAAAGTAAAAAAAATCGACACTAATTTAAAGTTTGGACCTCAGTTAAGAGCGCGTAGAGCGTGTAATAAAATTAAAAACTTAAAATATCGATAACAATTCACGACCGAAGGACAACACTATTTAGTGAGTGGCTGACCCACACTCAACCTTGTAGTTTAGTTGTTTTTGGGCTACGGACCTTTGTATGAACTATTACAACAGAATTTAATTTATACAGTATATTTCAGAACTAAAGTTAAATCAGTTGGTAGTTAGTTTCTACCACGGGTTCAGATGATACATCAAATTAAAAATAGGTATATAAAATTCTTTAGTCTGATGTCGGTATTGTTTGTTGACTGGTAATAGACAGGTTAATTTTAAGTTTAATAACTAAAATAATGGGTTGAAATAATACATTTATATGAAAATGCAAATGTCAATTATCAAATACCTACTACCAGCACTAGTCGATTATATTATTAAAAAGGCCCTCACATAGGTACTTACTATTAATACATAATTTGAATTTAAATCTAATCAAAGTTATCATTAGAAACTTATAGGCCCAACAAAGAACTCTTGCAATTGGAGTAAACCACTAGCTTCAATTGCAAGTTCAGTAGCACTAATTTGAAAAAAAAAACATAAAGATCTTCTTATTATATTTTGTATGTACCACCTACCACCTGTACTCAGTCTCCTATAAAACATAAAATGCACAAATAAATTATTTGATTTGATTTGAAACATGATTTTGAATCGGCTATAGCACAATGGTTTAAACTTCTAATTGGCTTTACTAACTTGTCTGATATCATTAGAACTTTAAACTCAATTCCTTAAACTATTACGATTATTACATTTTTTTGTTCTATCCAGAAAAAATACACAACCTCTATCATGAGCTCCCTTTTAATCTAGTCCCGCCAAATCGTCCTCATTCTACAGGACAGTACATCAGTCAGACTACATTTATTATTCTAAAATAGTTCTTACTGCAACTACATACGGTTTTAACCCGGCGAGGATGTGGAGGGGTCAATTTGACCCCATGCTTCATATTTTTGTGTACAGTTATTTATCCTGTAGCCGTGTGCTGTTGAACGTCTCAGTAGCTGGAGTAATTGAACTCTGCTGCCCTTTGCACGCCACTAGTGAGTCAACCATCGCTGGTGAAAGAAAATAGACGTGCGAAAACGTAAAAATGACGAAATTTTGCCAAAATCACATTGCTCTATTTTGTTAAGAATGAGCTAATTTGTACCTTAGAAGACTAATTATGAATAACTAATGATATAAGATATTGATTACCAGAAAATACTAATTAATATTATGAAATATGATGAAATTGCTTTTTTGTTACAAGATAACGCAAATTTCACTATTTTTTAGACTTTTAGAATAGCTCTATTATCTAAACATGTATATGGCTATTGGTGAATTTTTCAATTTAAATCCATTAACTACTAAATATTACTTAAGTTTCTTGATAAATATTACTTTAACTACCGCTTAGTAGGGAAAAATCTACAAATCAAATACAGGGTCATAAAGACCCTCCACATCCGACTTATACCTTTTGTACCACATCCTCGCCGGGTTAAATTGATACTGAGCTTGATGTGCTGTTGTACACTTCCCCGTCACGTATGAAAGATTTGAAAGTTTATGGTTGTCACTAACACCTTTTAAGGGCAAAAGGTTGTGTCCAGAATACTAAATAACGTTGGTTATAAGGGGATCTGGTTCGTCTATCTTTAAAAAAGGAAAGTTCCTTGATTTGTATCTTTTTAATAACTCACGAAATATCTTTTTACATACATAGTATAAAAATGTATAAAAATGGCTTCCTCTGTCTGCATGTTTAGATTTTTTAAACTATGCAATGGATTTTAATGCCGTTTTCAGCAATAAAATGATAGCACTCGTACGAAGGCAGAGCGGGTCGCTAGTTTAAAATAATAATTATGGTTGTCTGTCTTTCGTCGATGTCTTTTCCCGCAAAATGGACTCAAAGTCAATCTTCGAAATTATCTGAAGTGAATGCATGTGAAATGGGCTCAATTGAGATAAAAAGCTCTTTATTAATTCTCTTATGTCATGTCTAAATAATATTTGACACATTTTATTTTATCGTCAAGAATCTTTAGTACCGATAAAACTTATAAACTTAAAAAAGACTAGGGAAACGACAAGTGGTAAAACAGATTTCTGAAAATAACAAAATGAGCTAAGTCATTTGTCGTAGGTGTCAGAAATGAATCCCGCAAGTTGCTATTACGAAAGTGCTGCGATCATTGGACTTATAGTTTGCAGCTCAGTCCGCAGTAGTGATGCTGGCTGGAGTATCGAGTGTCGATAGAATTATATTGATGGTATTTTTCGAGACTAGCACATTAGACTCTACTATTGCAAAGTAAGATGCTAATGTGTACATTTATGTCGTCTGTACGATTTCATATTAGAATTGAAAGATAACAATATCACAAATTCGTAAGTAACTAAAAATATCGTAAGTACGAAAAATTATTTGTTCTTTTAGGCCTCACTAACCCCTTTACTAATAATAATTGAACAGTTGACATGGCATTTCCATACTAAACGTTAATTCAAACAACTGTTCAACGCGCGTGTAACTTTTATTGGTAAGAGGGTAAATGTCTAGTAGAGTAGATTACTTTGGAGTATTTAGTTACCAGTTCCTGGAACTCGAACAAAATCTCTCTATGATATGGTAAACTTCTAATGATTACGAGTCATTCGCGTGCTTAGAGATGGTGGAACTGTCAATACTTAGTCCTTAGCTATAACATAGGTACTTAAAAGGCAACTTCCAGCAATTTCGAACTCCTCCTATGTTCTTCTGATTAATTTCGTTGCGGGTCCAATGACAGTTTAAGTTCCCCCGGGACAAACTTGACCTTCATTGGTTGGGTTTTTATGGCGGTCAAGCTTTAGATCCTGGCTATACAGGAGTTGCAGTGGTGAGAACGAAAGGTAGGAATAGTCCCGTTACTTATAACTATCGATAAACGAGTACATCACTAGCAGAGGGTAATGGATTTATACCTTCCCGCAGCAGATTTATCGGCGACCTTCAGCATGCCCTCTTGTTGTTCTCATAGCGCCGAAACTAAACGGGAAAGAAACGTTTCCTCGTTCCGAAAATCGTTCTTTAATGCTGGAATCGTTTTGTTTATTGGGTTTTTTTATCTATCCCATGTTTGATAACATAGATTGTTTAACACCTTACAGCGTACTGTAAAATTCAATTAAGATATTAATTAAACTTGACTAGCTTCTACTCCTGGCTTTGTCTGCTTGGATTACAATATTGTGTCACTCTGGTGCTCAAAATTGAAAACTTGCATCAAAATACTACAAACAGTTTGAGTACCTCATTATTTTAACAAAATCTGGCTACAAACCCCAAATCTTAATAAAAGCTAAAGAAACAGTATTACGTATTAGTAGTAAACAGTAATTTTACGTTTGTCTCAATGACACTGTGATATAAACAAACTTGAACAGTTCTTTTTCTCATAAAGATTCTCCCTTCTTTGCGATGCAAAAGTAGTTTACACAGCGACTACAAAGAATGGTTGGTGTCTATGGTAGAAAATGCAAAGTTCAAGAGGAAGGTGGCAAGACAAGAGTTTACACAAGACTGTTATGCGATTTTATGAGAATCTTGCTTTCGGTTTTTTATTACAAAATAGCACCTACGATAAGACCTTAGATTCCGTCTATGCCTACTTACGGAACTAAAAAAGAATGGAGTCAACATAATAATCTTATTTTATTTTTGACAAAGATAAAGTTCTTTGAGTTAAAGTTCTTATATTAGATATAGATAACACTGGTCAACAAAAAAAATAAAATTGTTTGTTTCCTGTGATTTTTTTTCTGTTTCTATCTCAAATTGACGCATATTTTTTAAATATGGCAACAGTTTTTCTCTAACAGCTTTTGTTTTTAAGTTATAGCTCTGTACCCTCATTTAATATTTTTACTTAGATTTTTGATTTAATTGGGCAAAAAAATATATTTTGTTGGTGTTATCGATATTGCTTCGTTATGAAGATGTTGTGTGCTTAATCCAGATGGATTCTGCTATGTTTGTGGTAAATATAATATTTGAAAAACATCGAAAACCTCTATCGGACTTGATGAAAACTGCGTAACATATAAATATTTGAAATTAAGTAATCAAGACCACAAATACTCATTTGTGTTCTGAGAATAGGTAACATCTTTTAGGCCAACAAGGGGGCTACACAAAATTCCCGTTCCATGTGTCTCTGGAATAGTCGTAACAAACAATAGCATTGGTTACAAAAAATTTGACCAGTGCGCCTTCCCGCACACACAACTTTTAGCTCTTCAGCTAAAGTTGATACAAACAATTTTATAAACGTTCCTTTAGTTAGCCAAGACCGTATCACCGTACTTCCACCACTTTATATTAAGCTCGGCATCTTGAAACAGTTTGTTTACAGAAGGCGCTTGACAAAAGTGACGAATGTTTTAATTTTCTTTCACGCAGTTTTTCAGGATTAAGCACAGAAAACTTAAAAGCTGGTAATTTTTGATGGGACTCACATTAGGCAACTGGTGAATGATCGTAATTTTAAGACATCAATGAGTGAAGTCTAGTCCTAAGCTTAAAATATTTTTTTTTGGTTATAAGTAATTTCCTAAGCAAAAAGAGATTGTTGAGAGCATGCTATCCAACTTTCAAGAGCTAGGGTGCAACATGGGCATAAAAATACACTTCATGTACTCGCATTAACATCGATTTCCACAAAATGTGGGTGATTTTAGTGAGGAGCAGGATAAAAGTTTTCATTGGAATTTTCTGATAATGGGAGAAGGTTATCAGGGGCGTGGTGCTCATATATGAATGGCAGACCATTGCTGGAGTTTGCAACGAGATCTACTTAAACTTGCCTATTCAAGGAAATCATATAAAAGATCATTTGCTAGTGTGCAATAGAAATTTTATTAGCACAATGTATAATTTTTGGTATTTTTTTGTCAAAATAATAAAACTCTATATTTTAAAAAGTAAAGCTGTTGGCGATCTGCCAGTATTTTTTTCATAATCAGGGCCATAGAAATACCCAATAACAGAACAAAAATGAAAGGAAAAAAAACATGTGTTGACCAGTGTAATATAAGAACGAATAATTAAAGAAAAGTTCAAATTTATTACATTTTACATGTCTTGAGTGATTTTTTTTTTGTATCTTAATTGTATGTATGGCTTTAAGTTTGTCTAGCTACTCAACGCATGACGTCACGCATTGTACGTCACATGATAGCACAGTAACAAACTACTTAACATACTTAAAATATTGTCTGCAATTCAATATTAAACTAAACCAAGTTCAAATATCAAATGAAATCCGTGTGAGCTCGTTCATTAAAGTTTTAAGTCAAGTAAATTCCTCCAGCAAGTAATAATGCAAAGATTAAGGCAGATGCTGATGAAAATCGCATAAAATAGTCAGTCGGAGTAGCCCCTTTAGGTTATCTCCTTAGCTCGAGTCCGAGTCCATTCGCCTCAAAGCCACAGCTGGAAGGCTTTAAGCTGGTACATAACTACGAATTTTTGGAGGAGTAATAATATTTTTATAGTTAATTTTCAGTACCTGACAATTTCTTATTTCTAAAGCCTGGTCCGTGAGCACGTAGAATCCCGTCCAATGACCCCCAGCTACCCATCCTTATCGCTCGCGCGTAATTACATATATTGCTGTCGCGACTGTGCGATGCGCGCCCGCAGTGAGTGTGTGTGCGCGACAGCAACATAATTACGTGCAAGCGACAAGGATGGGCAGCTTGGGGTCATTGGACGGGATTCTACGTGCTCACGGACCAGGCTTTAGTACCTAATAGTAATTTTCCTAGAGCCCCACGTTGGATGCCAAAATAAAAGGACATACAGTTATCAAATAGTTCGTGACACCAAAAAGTAGCCAAAAAGTTGACACACAACTTTATTCCAATTCTAGCAAAGACGTGTAGCGAACTTTGTCGACCTACTTTGGGTGTCACGAACTATGTATTTGACGTTGACTACATACAGACGTAATCACTTTCACATCTCCGGGTACCTCTCTCACTATTGCTCGTGTCAGAATTTTGATTTGAGTAAAGGATACATAAAATATCTAAAAGCACTACGAGTATTTTGGCGCCCAACGTGTTGTTTTTACGAGTAAAACCCCATGTCTAAGTAGCGTCATAATCCCATTTTTGTAATTATTCCTTTATCTAACTTAGCAGACTATCAACCCAAAATATCTTCAAACATGTTTAATTTTTGACGATTAAATTAATTTGTGTTTTAATATCAAACAAATAAAATACCATATCCACCATCGAAACTGATTCTGATTCCTTACGATATCTTCAGCGGGCAACATGTTCGACTGAAGACGCTTTTTCTGTACTACGCTAAAGGATTACAGGAAAATTTTCTGCCAATATTGCAACTTATAATAATTTTCTATATTTTAAAATTTTGGGTGCTCTTTCAATTCAGATTTAGGATAACAGCTATGTACTTGTTTCGAAGCCTTTATAGCCTAGTAGCTTTCCGCCCGCGGCTTCACCCGCATGGAATTTTGTCTGTCCGCCCTGTCCGCGCCGCTCCCATAAGTACCTCAGGCATTGACTGAATTAAACGTTACACAAAGTTAAACATGCCTAAAGTAGTATGAAATAATTATAGGTACATACTCATTGAAACGTTTCAAACTTACTGCTATTATTGTATTCAACAGCTCAAACTTTGATCCTAAATTTTAGCCCAAAATTAGATAATACGCAACAAACCAGCATTAATTAAGGAAAAAAGTTTATTCATCCGTGCAATAAAAAGCACAACTTAATTGGGGTTAAGATAACAACGTTCCGCAAACGCAAAAAGATTGTAAAAAGTGGTCAAATGTGAGTCGGACTTGCGCACAGAGGGTTCCTTTTAAACTAAAATAATATTATTAATGTCTCTCTCCCACGCATCTAGTACATAATTCGTGATCACCTAGTTTACAAATTACTTTTAATCGCATTTTTATATAGAACAACAAAACTAACGACTTTTCTCTACCTGTGCTGTAAAACCTTCCTTCTTGCCGAATTTCATAATTCTAGGTCATAACCTAGAATCATACATTAAGGAAAGTAAGGACAAAGGATTTGGGAAGAACCGTATGGGTTTTGTTTTCCCTGCAAAGTGTTAGAAAACTATGACTTAGTCGTAAAAAATGACTGTATATTTTTGGATTGCATTGATTTAGAAGAGCTTTTTTACACTTCCTTTGATTGCAGACACAATTACTTATTAGATGCTAATTTCAATTTTATATCCTCACGCGTTCCTGAGAAAAAGGTGTTGCTGATAAAAAGACTGACAATAATGTGTAAATAAATAAGAGTGTAAAAATAAGAGTTTTCGTTTTTCCTTGTGTGCGGAACTCTGAAAAGCGAAAAAATGTTGTGAAAAATGTGAATCACGTTGCGGATCCGTTTTAGGTACGAAGATTGAGTCAAATTATCCTTTGCAACTTTACTAATTACACCCTTATCATCTAATCAGCCTACGAGTTCAGGGAAAAATTACATTTTGTGTTGGTTAGCGAAGTTTTGGCTGACTTAAAACTGTTGTTTTTGTCTTGAATGAGATTTTCGAGGTTATGGTAGATACATTTTGTACTTATTATGATTGCTTTTTCCCATAACTTGGCCCATGTATTAACATTACAAATAAAAAATTGCCTTCGTGCTACTTTACTTTTTAAGCTGTAGTAATGAAAAGGTTTAGGTGTAGTCGTTCCTTAGGAACTTACCTATTTGCTTGGAGTAACAAATTCCTTACAAAATTTCAGATTTTGAACTCGATAATGGCAAAAATAATTAAATGTAGTTAGATATAAATATTAAGAAACCGTCCTCCAATTTCTTTTTTCATCAAAAACTGAATTACCAAATTTCAATCACAATAAAAATCAAAGACATTTAACAAAAATTGAGAAACGTCATAATAATGGGAATAAACCCTTTACCATTTCTTGTAAACTGAACAAAAATCAAGGAAATAACAATAAATGCTTCCAAATTTCCCACATTCGTACGTGTTCGGGCTTTTTACAACACATTTTACCTTTCAGGGTACTAGACGGTTGTTCGTGCAACATTAATGGATCTATAAATATAACACAGTTGCTGCTATTGCGATCCAACCACATTTATTCGCCTCATTATTTTAAAAAATTGGTACTGAATAAAATATCTTACGAACCGAGAACAACTTTCGTGATTTGGTCTAAAAATTATTGTCTAAAAGCTAGGAAAAGCGGTGTAATGTTACTGTAAAAGCCCATGCTACGGTTGACCTTAAGATTTTCAAGTAAATCCTGTGATTTACAAAATTTAATTGAAAAAGTCCGAACTGTTCGATGTCGGACATGGCTCAATTAAACTTTACAAACTTATTTATTTTATAACGTGTTTACTCGTAAGTATTATTTAGAATTTCCTTTATAAATAAATAAATAAATATCCTTGGACATTTTTACACTGCGCCGCTAGCCCCAAACTAAGCAAAGCTTGTACTATGGGTAGTACCCATAGTACAACGGATATAAACATACTTAAATACTTTTTTTTTGTAAATACATACATATTATACATAGAAAACACACAGACCCGTCACAGAAATTAAAATTCATCATTTAAATTTTTGCCCGGCCGGGAATCGAACCCGGGACCGTCGGCATAGTAGTCCGTTCTGAACCACTACACCAAACGGCCGACAATGTACCTACCAATATAAATTATCTTTGATTTCGTTACCCATTACATAAATCTTTACTTAATTACCAAATCTAGTTCAGTAGGTAAACAGTCTGCTTCCTTGATGAATTATTTACAATTTACAGCGAAACGTATGTTATGAATACAAATCACAAGTAAACAACCATATTTGTATACTATACCCACTACCTATTATTTTGAGATAGGTAACTACTACTGGGTTCTACAATGGAATACACTAAAACAAGTCCACATCAAACTCTCTTCAGACAAACAAATGCCTAGGTATTTCTACATGTTCTACCTACAGTACGTTTGAGATCACCTAGCCTCAAAATGTCAACTTTAATTTATTTCGAAACTTATCCTTCGATAAAGTTCAAATTCTTTACAAATTGAATTTGACAACCCTTTTAAAAGAGAATAAAATTCACAATTTATTCAAGAATAAGGCTGGATTGCACCACCTAACTTTAACAGTAACTATTACGATAACCGGTGGTTTTTGTATGGAGTTTGACAGATTTTTGACTTTTGTCACAGTTAAATTAAGATGGTGCAACCCAACCTAAGATATTTATTGCATTATTCCACAAACTTAATTATACTTCATTTTCCTCCTGCTCCTTCAAAATGAAACTAATAAAACTTCTCACAAAGGTACATATTTGACACAGCGTTCTAGGTTTTATTATACATGCCTCAAAGAGTTAATTTCCTCTGTCCGTTGTAATATTCTACTCAAAATGGATTTATGCAAAGTTAATTTACTGGCATGAAAAACTGGCGGTTCCTTATACATCTGCTCGGGTGTACTATGTGGAGGACTGGGAAAAAAACATAAAAAGTACAATATTATTATGGAAAATTGTTTGATTTTTTAAGGGTTTACTGATGGTATGAGTTACAAATGCTCTAAATGCCAAAAAAGCCAACATTTTATGATATCACAATATGCTAATAGATTGGCTATATTGATATTCGTATGATTTTTTTTTTGAAAGAAAGAAAGAAAGAAAGAAACATTTATTGCCATGGACATCACAGAAGACAAAAGATGTAAATAATAGAAAAAAAAAGTAAATAAGACATAGGTGACATAAAATAAAACATACAATGAAAGTGAAAGTAAAACTGAGCAGTGCCACCCTGTCGCACAGCGATGTCCATCGCAATGGGACCCCACTCAGCATATGCCATGGCCCCCGGTGAGGGAGGCCACGACGCTGGTTTTCAGTGTCAGTGGCCTCCCTTGGCAGTTTTTTTCATACACTAACGTCCACTGCTGAACATAAGCCTCCCTCAATGATTTTCAGATTGGTCGGTTAGTACTGGCCTGCATCCAGCGACGTCCTGCTACCTTAATGAGCTCGTCTGTCCACTTTGTGGACACACATACTATAATTTACTTGCATTTATGCTAGCTTATTTACAATTTTAGCTTTATCAATGAAAACCTCAAGATTCTCACTTCTAAAGGCCTACATCAGAAGCTCTTACTAGTATAGCCTCTTTTTGCCGTGGAATTTTTCGAGAGGCATCGGAACACAACGGATTTTAACCACTCATCTACAAGGATCCTCTTAACCCACAATTTGGGTGTCTTTGGAACAGCTGACTGTGTTTGTTTGTAGGTACATCAAATAGCTTATAAGGTTATTAAAAATGTACTAGATGGCACTTTTCAAGAAAATATGATTTAGCAAAGCATTAGTTTTTCCTGTAACGTAATGAATGAACTTTTTGTGATTTTACACGCAGTTGTTACAGAATATTCTCAAATATTAATGTACAAACAAACTATTAGACCTCTAGATCAATGTTCCGCAAACTTTTTGTGTTTAAGTTACATCTAGGAAAACATTTTTTTTCCGAGGCACATCATCTAATCATGACCACGGTACACCAGAGTGCCCCGATACACCCTTTGCGGAACACTGCTCTCGAGCAGATATCAGTAGATACTATCAGTAATGTTGACATTAATGTAATTTCTTCTTACGGTAATTATATTCTATCTCTCCACATAAAAGTTAGAGTTGTCATTCCTTCATTACATACAACCATTCAATCACCATTCAATGTGATTTTACATTATTGTCAAATATTACAAATATTTTAGTAAGAGGTAGCTACATCTTAAAATCACGATTTAAAACACCGGAAAACTCACAAAGCACACAATTTAATAATCATGTGTTTCTAGTTAATGGAACGATCTTTTCAAACGTACGGCCACTTATACCGAAGTTTAACAAGTTCAACTCATATACAATTCAATCAAAAGTTGTGGAAATCGCTGGAGAGGCCTGTTTGTTCTTATACATGGAATACGTTTACCCTAGCACACATGCTACGATTAACTTTACTTTCTTTGAAAGAGAAACATTTTATTTGTACATCTCGTTTACAGTGTCCCGCGAAAAACCGATCCATTCGAATTTTTTATTGGAATTTCAAGCACACCTTATGTGTGTTCATATGAAAGTCCAGTTATGGGGATTCTGCATGACTGAATACTGGAAAACTGGAATACCCTTGGCAAGCCCTAACATGAAATCAATATCCCTGATTTAGATCCTTCTGAATTTTATATCCGTATGATTTTATATGCATAATCCTCCTGGATTATGCATATAAAATCACAGATGCGATCGATGAATCGCCTCTGTGTTCTAGTGGTAAGACCACCTGCTTCAGACGCAGAGGTCCCGGTTTCGATTCCCAGTGGGGGGAGATTTTGATGTTCGGTTTGGTTGGTGGTAGAGCTTGTTCTAAGTCCGCCTGGCTAGCTACCACCATCTTACCTAAGTCTGTCTTGTTGTTATGGAACAATGTTAACAGCATTGTTGTGTTCCGGTAGTTAGAGGTAAGATAGCCAGTTCCTCAGTGGTTGCGGATTCTGATTGAAGCTCGCTTCCACCTTCGGCCTGATCATCACTTACCATCAGGTGAGATACAAGCCAAGAGCTTCCTCGTTGTGGATAAAAAATGCGATAATGATTTAACCATACCTAAGTTCTCCTTACAGATAGCGCGCCTCGCGTGGCACTGGTTGACGAAGAACTGGTATCCCTTCTTGTATCTGCTGAACATCATGCAAATTGGCTGCAGGTCCTCCTTGGGTATATCGGTGCAGACGTTGTCGCAGGAGTCTTCGAAGCGATGCTTGTGGGAGCCTAGAGCCATCCGGCTCTCTTTTGGTTTCTCGAACCCTAATATTTTATCAACGTGAAATAGTTTGTGTTAGCGATGGGCGATTGTTCGAAAAAAAATAATCGAATGAATCGACAATCGACCAATCGAACTTTCGATTGTCAATTTAGTAATTCGAAAAAAAAAATCGAATAATAATCGACAATCGAATGATAAAGCTATTTAGGTACCTATCTTTACGCGACCATTCATTCGTTGTAGTAGATAGAACCGTGTGGCGCAAGCTCTCAGGACCGCAGCGAACGAATTATGTTATTCGTTAGAATACAGCGCGCGTCGATTAATCGAATCACTGCGATTGCTTATCGAATACATTCGATTATAGAGACCATTCGATAATTCGATTAATTTAGTAATAATCGCCCATCGCTAGTTTGTGTCACCCAAAGTAGCTAAAGTATTGAAATTAGGCATTGTTGTCAACTTTTGGCCACTTTAAGTGTACACGACTTTCGACTGTCGGTCAATACGACACGATTCTTTCTATTGGGGGAAATACTGGGATCGTTTGTTCCACTATTCGATTTCGAGGCGAATGTCGCGCGCGGATTTTGACCTCGACATACATATTAACTATGCATCAGTTCATTTTTAGATAAAATCATATTGTCAAAGTGATTATATTCCACTTTATGACCAACAATCGTCTATTCCACCTTTGATAAGTATACAACATATTGTATTGAAATCGCCCTTTTTAGGAGAAAACGCTTGTTCGTTAGTTTTGTAATTTCATGGAAACAGTGGGATGTATTCACCGTTGAAAATAAGAGTATCTAAATTAATGTTACGAGTACGAAGATCCAAACTCTTCCGAACTCAAATATCTTATCCAATTTAGTCCTCTTTTCATTGAGTTCGTGTGTATCTTTTAAGGTATCTTTAGTTAAATTTAGAATAGGGTTATCTCGCTACTACGTTACTTTTTATTTTATTGAGATTTTTTGTGTGAATATTGTAACAAAAGTTAGTGTTAGTGGAAAAGGTTAGAACTACTCGTAAAGTTAGAGATTTTACGTTCATGTTTGTCTCTATGAAATAAAATAATTACTTACTAAGAAAAAGTTTCATAATAAGACTGTCAGTACAATAGTTAATCATAAGAAATACCAACTGAATTGAGAAACTTCTATGTTTTGAAGTTGGTCAAAAATATTATACATTTTCATTTCAGCACACAGGTCTCAATTTTCAAAACTAAAACAATCACCTGAAACGTGAACACTCAGACTCAGCACAAGAAATACGAGCATTGGCACACTTTCCGTATATTGCTTGAAAGTTTTATAGTTATTTCTAGTTCTCAACGTGCACGTAAAGTTAACAGCATCTGTGATAAAAAATCCAATTTTAAAATGGCTGTAGCAATTTTGATAAAGATGTGTGATATTATTACCTGTGTCATTATTAATTTTATAGCTTTTGAAAATTCGGCTAAGTCCACCCCCTTTGCTACTCTAGATAGAAAAAAGTTTAATCATTTTCTAAGTCCAAACTCCAAATGCGTTCGAAAATTCGCCAATTTTTGTTTGCTGTTTTTTGCCATTTTCGTGAAAAAAAAGAGTCATTTTAGTGCTTCCCCTTTGCGACACAAGGAACTAAAATCGTGGTGTTTTTTTAGCTGTGTAGGTCCATTGAAATCCTTTACTGTTTTTCTAATACATAGTAGGTAGGTACCTATAAATTATAAATAACCAAAAAAAATCAACAAAAGCTAATCCTATACTTTGTGCCTGCAGAAAATTGACATGATAATCCCTTATTACGGATTTTATTTCAGGAGACCCACGTCTCCCTAAGCCCCGCCGTAGGGTCCCGTAATATATTAAGGAAACCCAAATGATAGTTCCTTCTTTTTGGTATTCCGGCCAAATAAGGTAGTAATGGGATAGGGTGTTGGTAATAAGGAAGGATAAGTATTAATGTTTACGTAAATATAAGTCAGAAATGATAAATAATGGACGACAATGGGAAAATACTCTGTCACTGATGAGAATAAACCTTCCCGTCATAATATAAATGCTAGATGCTGGATGCTGTGTTTATTATTAACCTGGTTTAAGCTAAAAATAAAAACGCTATTAATGATGAAGCAATTTAATTATTAACACACTTTAACACCTTAGAGAAAAACATAAGATGAAAACTTACTAAATTACATTCTGCCATTATTTTTGAAGCAAAAATGTAGCGTAGAATAAATTAAGCAAAATACTTAATTAAAATAAATACTTATTTTAAAAATCAAGAATAGACTAAGGCTGGGTTGCACCATCCTACTTTTACCTTAACAATCGTCAAAAATCTGTCTAACTCCGTATAAAAATCACGGGATATAGTTATAGTTACCGTTAAAGTTAGAAGGTGCAACTCAGCCTAAAGATACATAACTTATGTTTTTTTAACTATTTGCGTCTTCCCCGTTGAACTGTAGCAACACCAATTCGTAGGTCACAATCGTACCAGCCACCTAAAAAGAGCAGTAGTTTATGAATGAGCCAACGTAAGCTTCAACCACACCAACGCGTGCAGATAGCCATCGCTGGCGCGATCAAAGGCCAATGACAGGTCGCGCGACCCATGACAGTCTGCGCGATCTGTCATTGACCTATGATCGCGCCGTGATCGTGCCGTGATCAGCCGGCGATGGCGACCTGCACGCGTTGCTGTGGTTGAAACAGTTGTTTTTGTGTGTGGTTTTAAAAGTTTGAATTTGATCAAAAGTTAACTTACTGTTAGGACAAGTCCTTTGGTAACGTAAAAGAACTGAAGGCCACTTAGCGCTACATTGCCCCCGTGTACTTGTTCGATAAATCTTTGTACCTGCAAAAAAATATAAACAAAATGCAATGCAATGCAATTTATGGTAGGTAGATAATTAAAAAATACAAGTCCAAGTCATACTCTAAATACTATAGTTTTATTCATAAAGTACTTATCACACAAGAGTGAGATAGCGACAAAAATATTAATTGTAGCAATTCTACGAGCTATGTTGGTCGTTTTGGTTCTCCTGCAGATCTCCTCATTTCTGATTCGATCACGCAGGGAAACTTCGAGCATAATTCTGGTCCATTGCCCTTTGGGTGACCTTGAGCCTTCTTATGAGGCCCATAGTAAGCGACCACGTCTCAGATCCGTATACCATCACTGGCAACACTCACTGGTCAAAGACTTTTAACTTGAGACACTGCGGTATTTCGGACGTGAGAATATCGCGAAGCTTCCCGAACGCTGCCCAGCCGAGTTGGATTCGACGATTGACCTCTTTCTCGAAGTTGGACCAACCTAACTGGACTGTTTGTGCCAGGTTCAAACTTACCTCATTACAATACGCATGAGCCGGTACACCATACAATATCGGCCCTGGTGCTTTAGAGGCAGTATTGACGCTGGCTGCCACCATCGACACCGCTAGGAACCGGCCAAGCACGAATGTCAAGGAGAAGAGGAAGTACATGAGGTAGCTGTACACTTTTTCATTACTGTAAGAAAGAAAGAAGAAGAAAAAAAAACATTTATTTTGGTGCCAACTTAAAAAAAAAAAAACAAAAAATATGTATAACACACAGAAAATTATGTTAGTACAAAGTAGCTACAACCAAAAATGGCCACCGGTCAGCATGAGTAAGTAAGAAAAATTTTATAATCAGTTAAACATGGGATCACGGTCTCTTCAAACGTAATAGAGCATTTGAATACGAGTTAAAATTGCCACAAAATCAGTTGCAGGTGTCAAAAGTACGAAAAAGTTGATTTAAATAATAAGCCTGAGTGCATTTTTTAAAAGTTTACACTCGCAGAATTTGACAGTTTCACATTAGTTTTAAAATATAAGACTAGCAACTGAAATAAACGACATCGCACGATTGTTAGCGGCCTGCATCTAGCGCCTTCCTGCTACCTTATCAGGTCGTCGGGCCACCTTGTGGGTGGACGTCCCACGCTGTGTATTCCAGTATTGCTTACTATCACTAAATTAGTTGTTACTTACGCAACGCATGGGTCCGCTTTGTTCCCGGTTTTCTCTTGCAATCCATGCCTGTAAAATATCAAAATATTATATATTGTTAAGTCTTTTTTAAGCACAAATTAAATCATAGTCTTTTAGTTAATTTAATTATTAAATGTCCGTGTGTCCAGTATACTTACGACAAAATATGGAACAGTTGAAGGCAAATGAAGAACAGGTTACTGGCAAACGATATGAGCATCAGACCGCTGATATTGTCGTCAAAAGTCGCGATCAGCTGCGTCGCCCGTGTGTAGTCCTCGCGAATGTTGGACCAGAAGGTCGGGTGGTAGAACTGTGTAAGTAAGGATTATGATATTTACGAAACTATCGACAAAAATGTTAACATTATTTTTTTGTATACTTGACTCATTTTATTTTACATCAGGATATAATTTTTATAGATCGTATTATATTACAATTCGTCATGTCGGCACAATTTACGGCATGCTAAACAGTGATCTCTTTCAAATATCCTAGGGAGAAACTCTATGTGTGATAGAATGCTGTTTTGTTTTCTTAACAATAAAATAAATTAATTAAAAAAATACAAAGCTCTAAAGTAAATATACTTATTTTTTATCACAGGCTGCAACGACTTGTAAATAATACTCATTAATTAATAAACATTGAAAGCACGTTCTAACAAGGTTGACCAAAAAATCGTGAAACGTAGGCACCATGTTTTAGTGTACTAGTGTGATCAGTTTAAAACATTGCAGAGAAACAAAGCATTGAATTAATTACAACACAAAAGCGATCAGTCTTAATATGCCTGAATGGCTTGTTCACAAAGGATGGTCAGGATTTCTGGATTGTAGCGAACTAAATGTAAATTTTCCGCAGTTCCGAGCTGCTGGTTGTTGTAAATTTCGTACTTGTGCAGTTTTCAGCATCACCTTTTTGATTTATTCACTTATTTCATTTATATTTTACTATTTAAGGAAATTAATAACTAGAAGCGTGCTAGAAGCTAGTAATAATCTACACTTATAATAAATCTGTAGAGAGGTCAATTCTGTACATGAAATTTATTTTCAAAATAACTATCAGGGGGTGATTAGTGATCGATACTGATGCCAAAAATGTAATCAGTAAAATTTTTGTCTGTCTGTCTGTCTGTCTGTCTGTCCGTCTGTTGTTCCTTATAGAAACAAAAACTATTCGACGGATTTTGACGAAATTTGGTACAATTATTCTTTATACTCCTGGGCAGGTTATAGGATACTTAGAAATTCCCACGGGAACGGGAGTTAGCGGGAAAAACATTTGTATGAAAAAATCTAAACCACGTAATAAAGACGAAAGGGGTAAAACGGGATCCACGCGTACGAAGTCGCGGGCGGCCGCTAGTCTACCATAAATGTGTAACTGATTCGATGATGATGATGTAGGTAGAGATTGGGCATTTTGTTTGCCTCTTGTGATACGGGTCTGGCCTTGATTTTCTAGTGCCAACAAAACCTAGTATTTTCTTTACTTTCATAATGAAACTTAGATCAACCTTATTTTCAATGGAAACAATAGATTTTTACTTATAAAAATCAACTCATTAAAAATACAATTCAAAACTTACCCTTAGATCCACTTGAGCCATAGTTTCGTTGATTTTCTTCAAAATTGATGCCAAATACAAACTGATGCAGATTATGAAGATGTCGGAATAGCTCCAGTTTAGAGTTGCAGTGACGTTGAAAAACTAAAAGGACATTTCATAATAAATAATTGGTTTTTTGTTTACAGAATTATGCGCCTTAAGCTACACCTAACTCGATGTACTCTTGATCAAGTTCGCTTGCTACATCAGACCATCATTAGCATGCCTTGTTTCATATAACTTTAGTGGACAGTAGATATTGTTTTGTCTAGTCTACTACCAGCAGAGTATGTATAGTGATGGCTAAACCAATATTACTTACTCGTAAAAGTCGACAAAAGTGATATCGACTATCCATATTACCTATAGCACCAATAGATCCATAACAAGGATGAGGATATACTCGTAGAAGATAAAAATCGGTGGGTATTCTCTGTTATACTTTCGCTAGTGTTAACATGTTTACTCGAAAAAATTATAACGAGTTCACTAATCATAATATTATGCTAGTTAGTTCAGTCACAGATTTATTATATTCACGCCTATTGATATGAGTGACAAACACATTGATACCTCTACTATCTATCTATAATATAAAAATTAATCGCTAAATGTGTTGGTTAGCGCATAACTCAACAACGCCTGGACCAATTTTACCAATTCTTTTTTTTAAATGTTCTTTGAAGTCCAAGGATAGTTTTTTACGGCGAGATATGCAAAATTCAACCCCTAAGAGGGTAAAACGGGGTACACGCGTACAAAGAAGCGGGCGACCCTAGTAGCTAATAATCAATAGATTTATAGATCGATGTTATCCAAATTATTGATACTCCTACGATGTCTGCATGTCTGATTCGCATCACTACGTATTCTTGCATCGTTACTTTGAACAATTTCGGTTCGTAGCCTAAGGCCAACTGACCAAGCTTTATACAAACTATAAACTAGTTTTAGGTTGTATATTTAACTAAATTAACTTACTAGCAATAAAATTCCAGCAGGTATAGGAACGGTCCAGTTCAGTTCTTTGAACCACGGGAACGAAACTTCAATAAACGTTTCGTATATGGATACGTTGTCAGCCGAACAGTAGATGACATTCATTATTTTTGTGTTCTGAGATAGAAGATTTTCGCCTAAAAGCAAGCAATTAAATTACACGATTGGAGCAACACTATTACAAATACGAGAGAAAGTCAGTGATCAAAGGTATCCAAATTAAGTTAAAAAGGTCACGTAACATCAAACAAATAAGAGCACGATAACTTCACTTAAATTAGTGGAATAAAATGCCTTTAGTCTCTCAACTCATTCGTATTAAAACAAAAAGTTTCAAATCTTTCAAAACAATGTTACAACAAACACAATAGTATGATTTCATCAATATACACTTTAAAAGCTTTTTATCATAATTATACCCACTCGTTCATTTCAAAATCCGTCTACTGCTGGACAAAAGCCTCCTCCAAGGATTTCCACAACGATCAATCCTATCCTGCCCGCATCCAGGTGCTTCCCGCGACCTTCTCCAGGTCGTCAGTCCACCGAGTCTGAGGCCTGCCTAAAGTTTTCCCATCCAATACACGATAGTTTTATACTCACATATAGCCAAAGCTAGCATGATCATGGTAGTGATATAACACCTTCTCTGCACAGTCACATCGATATACTTGTCCAATGAAGAGTTGACTATTTTCTTCATCAGTGATGACCAATTTGAGGCCATCTGGATGAACACAATAGTCGTCATCACGGTTGCGAAGTAGAATGATATGAATGCTGAAAAAGGTACAATTTAATGCCCATTTTCACCATCAATCCCAAATTTTTAAGTGACCCTATGGTAACACATATCAGGAAATTTGGTTTCATAGGGGTCAATTAAAAATAAGGGATTGATGGTGAAAACGGGCATAAGACTCATAAAAAATGAGAGCTTATATAGGTAAGGTATAGGTAATGAGAGCTTATATAAGACTGAAAAAGAAACTTAATTGTGTAAAGCGTTCACAGTAAATTTCAAGAAAATATCGTACACCTAAATAAAATAAAAATCTTCATTATACACTATCTAGGGTAAACTTCCAGCTATTGGACACTTAAAGGGCCATTTAAGTTCAGGTATTGGACAGGTTTTTATTCAATTAAAAATTGGATATCTGTTTCAACAACAAAGATATTCCGACTGAAGTTATAACGGCGTTTTAATCAACATTCAATAAAGACGTTTCAAGGAGTATTTTATTCAATTAGGTACTGGTAGTGTCCAATGATGGAAGTTTACCCTATCTTTAAACTCAAATTAATATTTCTTTTACAGGGACAGCATATAGATTTACATAGTTTTTGGCGCTAGTGGCAATTAAAAAAAGCTTGTCATGTTTTAAAATGTAAAATTAATTCAGTCGGTGTGCCAGAGTGACGCTCATGCAATATGGATGACCTTTTTCCAAATTCATGGACCGGAAATAGAATATCATGCGCGCTAAAATTTGTTTTTCATGTTAACAACAACAATTCAATTAATACCGAACTGAATATCTCTACTACTACAGTTTATCCTCACGTTACTGGACTTATTAGAATAAAAGTTATGTTTAGGTTTACTCAAAATTCCGCTAATTTTAATACAATCAGTTGTTTAAAATATAAAAAGGTTCTTTTGAAGAGAAAAAGACCAGTTTCTTTTTTTTTTCGGGAACCTTTCAAATTCCGCAAAACTAAACGCCCTTTTTCGATTGAAAAAGAACTTTTTTGCTTAAATACTTTAGTTAACTACGAGTATTTTAATAAAAGTATCTAGTTTCTTACCTAGCATCGATATAGACACATAATTCCGCATCAGCCTCTGTACACAGAAAGCCGTGAAAACGACTTGACTTGCACACATTACGCAGCTGTATACAAATCGAAGTGAACATGGTGTGAATCTGTAAACCATAATAATATAGATACCTATCTAGTTTTAATCTGAACTATAGGAACCAGGAGAAAAGGCATTCGTTCGTTCGTTTCAGCCGAATGACATCCACTGGTGGACAAAGGCCTCCCCCAAGGATATATCCTACGCCGCCCGCATCCATGTACCTCCCGCGACCTTCACCATATCGGCGGTCCACCTAGTACCTAGTGGTTGGGCCGATATGAGCCGACACTAGCCCATGGTAACATGGGCATATAAATAGTATGGTGAAGTCAGAAAATTGATATCTTCATTTTAATTATTTAAATATTCATACAAATCGGATTTTATAAAAATTATGTAAGTACCTATGATAATTAGAAAAATTAAAATGATGATATCAAATTTCTGACTTCACCATACCATTTATATGCCCATGTTAACATGGGCTAGTGTCGGCTCATATACTCATTTACCTAACACCCTGTATAACTTTAACAAATTAATTATATTTAAAATATTTTTATTTATTATTATAGATAAAAATTGTGTATTTGCGTTAAATAAGACACATTAATTGCGTTTAATCACTATTTGCGTTTAATCGCGGTTGGGAGAGGGGACGCGCATTCCACGGACCGGCAAACTTAGCGCGAACGGTTAGTAAATGATGTGACGCTTCGCAATGCGACGCTACTCGTACTAAGTGAAAAGCGTGATCAAAACAACGACAGTCCCTGCTAGCGGCCTGCATGTCAGCCTTAGACGCAACCTAACTTGTTCTGTGTACCTACCATGAGTTTACGTTAGGTGCGCTCGCTAGCGAGTACGTCAAAAATCTCTATGAAGATTTTGTTTCTTGAAAGTAGCCACTAGGGGCGCTGCACAATATGTCATACAATTAAATGTCATTTTTTTACGCAGTCGCTAGCGAGCGCACCTAACGTAAACTCATGGTAAGCGCACTGATGAACAATAGTCTAATCACGTAGCGTTCGTGTCGCGTGATGTAGCGTCGTGTCGCGTGATGTAGACGTGTCGTGTCACGTGATGTAGTGTCGTGTTGCGTGATGTACCGTTATGTGGCCTGATGTAGCGTTGTGTCGCGTGATGTACAGTGTATCTGGGGTCACGGCAGTGCCCCCACCAAGTCGAGCAAAAAAGCGGCACGGCCGTACCATCCTTTTCTCGAAGCAATTCAGGCCATTTTCGACCGCCTGTAACTTCGTTGTGGATAAAACTAGAAGGCTGAATTTTCATTAGCTATGCAGGCATTGTAAAGACACGGTATATTTCAAATGTCATTCAATTTGAACCAGTAGTTTAAGAATTATAACGGGTCAAAGTTACTTAATTTTGTCACTCACTGACTGACTCACCGATCATCAAAATTCTAAGGCACTTCTAGCAGACCTAGAAGCTTCAAATTTGAAATGTAAGTAGTGTTTGGTGTATGAATCTAGGAAAAACTNGAACGGTCCAGTTCAGTTCTTTGAACCACGGGAACGAAACTTCAATAAACGTTTCGTATATGGATACGTTGTCAGCCGAACAGTAGATGACATTCATTATTTTTGTGTTCTGAGATAGAAGATTTTCGCCTAAAAGCAAGCAATTAAATTACACGATTGGAGCAACACTATTACAAATACGAGAGAAAGTCAGTGATCAAAGGTATCCAAATTAAGTTAAAAAGGTCACGTAACATCAAACAAATAAGAGCACGATAACTTCACTTAAATTAGTGGAATAAAATGCCTTTAGTCTCTCAACTCATTCGTATTAAAACAAAAAGTTTCAAATCTTTCAAAACAATGTTACAACAAACACAATAGTATGATTTCATCAATATACACTTTAAAAGCTTTTTATCATAATTATACCCACTCGTTCATTTCAAAATCTGTCTACTGCTGGACAAAGGCCTCCTCCAAGGATTTCCACAACGATCAATCCTATCCTGCCCGCATCCAGGTGCTTCCCGCGACCTTCTCCAGGTCGTCAGTCCACCGAGTCTGAGGCCTGCCTAAAGTTTTCCCATCCAATACACGATAGTTTTATACTCACATATAGCCAAAGCTAGCATGATCATGGTAGTGATATAACACCTTCTCTGCACAGTCACATCGATATACTTGTCCAATGAAGAGTTGACTATCTTTTTCATCAATGATGACCAATTTGAGGCCATCTGGATGAACACAATAGTCGTCATCACGGTTGCGGAGTAGAATGATATGAATGCTGAAAAAGGTACAATTTAATGCCCATTTTCACCATCAATCCCAAATTTTTAAGTGACCCTATGGTAACATATATCAGGAAATTTGGTTTCATAGGGGTCAATTAAAAATAAGGGATTGATGGTGAAAACGGGCATAAGACTGATAAAAAATGAGAGCTTATAGACTGAAAAAGAAACTTAATTGTGTAAAGCGTTCACAGTAAATTTCAAGAAAATATCGTACACCTAAATAAAAAAAATATCTTCATTATACACACTATCTAGGGTAAACTTCCAGCTATTGGACACTTAAAGGGCCATTTAAGTTCAGGTATTGGACAGGTTTTTATTCAATTCAAAATTGGATATCTGTTTCAACAACAAAGATATTCCGACTGAAGTTGTAACGGCGTTTTAATCAACATTCAATAAAGACGTGTCAAGGTGTGTTTTATTCAATTACTGGTAGTGTCCAATGACTGAAAGTTTACCCTATCTTACAATACTTATTTTACAGGAACAGCATATAGTTTTACATAGTTTTTGGCGCTAGTGGCAATTAAATTAAGCTCGTCATGTTTTGAAATGTAAAATTAATTCAGTCGGTGTGCCAGAGTGACGCTCATGCAATATGGATGACCTTTTTCCAAATTCATGGACCGGAAATAGAATATCATGCGCGCTAAACTTTGTTTTTCATGGTAACAACAACAATTCAAATACCGAACTGAATATCTCTACTACTTAAATTTATCCTCACGTTACTGGACTTATTAGAATAAAAGTTATGTTTAGGTTTACCCCAAATTCCGCTATTTTTTTACAATCAGTTGTTTAAATATAAAAAGGTTCTTTTGAAGAGAAAAAAAATCAGTTGCTTTTTCGATTGAAAATTGACTTTTTTGCTTAAATACTTTGGTTAACTATGGGTATTATTAAAAGTATCTAGTTTCTTACCTAGCATCGATATTGACACATAATTCCGCATCAGCCTCTGTACACAGAAAGCCGTGAAAACGACTTGACTTGCACACATTACGCAGCTGTATACAAATCGAAGTGAACATGGTGTGAATCTGTAAACCATAATTATATAGACATCTGGTTTTAATTTGAACTATAAAAACCAGGAGACAAGGCATTCGTTCGTTCGTTTCAGCAGAATGACGTCCACTGCTGGACAAAGGCCTCCTCCAAGGATTTCCACAACATTACAGACCGGTTCTGCTCCGCCCACATCCATGCACCTCCCGAAACCTTCACCAGATTGTCGGTCCACCTAGGGGGGAGCCTACCCACACTACGTCTTCCGGCTTGTGGTCGCCACTCGAGAACTTTTCTACCCTAGCGTCGGCCATCAGCTCTGCGAGCTATGTGCGAGGGTTCCTCGCACATAGCTCGTGTCGCGTGATGTAGCGTCGTATCGCGTGATGTAGCGTCGTGTCGCATGATGTAGTGTCGTGTCGCGTGATGTACCGTTATGTCGCGTGATGTAGCGTCTGTCGCGTGATGTAGAGTCGTGTCGCGTGACGTAGCGTCGTGTCGCGTGATGTAGCGTCGTGTCGCGTGATTTAGCGTCGTGTCGCGTGATGTAGCGTCGTGTCACGTTATGTAGCATTGTGTCGCGTGATGTAGCGTGTATCGTTGTTTCAGGATACCACGTAAGTCATACCTCATTTCTGAGTAATCCTCACTTGTTATGTTGGTGACGGGATTCAAACCTATGCACTGTCCATAAATGAGCAGTATTTTCATTGATTTATGGAACAATTCTATTTGAGTCCGAGGTTGTCTTTTCATTGGATCTCGGAGTGGTGTAACTGAAAAAGTAGTACAGTTTTTATTACAAAGATTGATGATAGTAAATTCATAATCAGTGAATGAATGAACCTTACCTTTCGATTTTCTTTTTTTGATATGAATACCGCTTAGTGTATTTATCCTAAAAAATAACATTAAGATAAAAAAATACGTATTTTAAAATGCATGAAACTTATATTTTGAGATTTTAATAAAACAACATGCAGGTCAGATATTATTTTTTTACCCTTTTTCTTTCTCCAATGCCTTTGACAATTCTTTGAAATTAATTGTTTCCAATTCCTTGTATAGTTCAAAGTTGTTTGTTGCTGAGAACAAAAATAAAATAATTAAAACGTTTTAGGAAATAAATTACTCATCTCATATTGTTTTATGGTTTTGTACAAGAAGAGTAAAATTTTTTGTAAGGGGTGCATTTTGAGCCCCATTATCATTTTGCTCGTGTTTTAAAAAAGTTAATGTTTTCCGAATTCCTATTAATTTTCATAAAAAATCATTCAAAGATTCAAAGATTCAAAGATTCAAAGATTCAAAGATTCAAAGATTCAAAGATTATTTATTCACTGAGATAATGTGGTACAATAAAATATGTGGTCTTAAATTAAAAAGAGGTGCAGCTTATCTCACCAGCGTAGCTGGCATGTGAATTTGTGCATAAAAAATCATTATTATAAATTACAATTACAATTATAATTATTATATAGCTTAATGTCAATAATTCAATTAATTATTCAATAATATTAATTATAATAATCTTACTTCAATAAATTAAATTAGATGTCAAATTGTTTATTGTAATTTACATGTCAAATAATCCTTAACTGAATAAAAACATTTTTCACATAACAAATTATACAGTTTCTTATTAAACAGATTTCCATTAAGGTCTTTTATTTGGTTGGGTAATTTATTATAAATAGTAACAGCCATAATGTGCGAGTTACGACCGCATAGTCCAGTTTTGACCACTGGGTGTGCCAGTTTATTTTTGTGTCTTCCGCCAAACTTGTACACATCTTCAAATTTAGAAAACAAGTTGGGATGAGTCTTTACAAATTTACACAATTCAAAGATATATAAGCAGGGAAGAGTTAAGAGCTTGTTTTCTTTAAATATTGGTGCACATGGTGTCCATGGTGGCACATTGAAAATAGCTCGAAGACATTTTTTTTGTGTTACAAATAGGCTATTTACTGCAACGCTGTTGCCCCACAACACTAGCCCATACCTGAGGAGGGACACAACATAGCCATGGTAGGCCAGAAGAGCAGTCTTGCAATCGGTTATGTTCGTCAATTTCCATAAAGCATAAACAAATCTATTTATTTTACCATTTAATGTTTCTATATGAGGTATCCATGAGCAAGTGTGATCTAGCACTATACCGAGAAATGTTATTCTATCGGTTTGCAAAATTTCTTCATTTTTGTACTGCACTTTGAATTCTACGCTTTTAGGTTTCCTATTATAAAATTTTACATATTTGGTTTTGGAGACGTTTACCTTTAAATTATTATTAGTTAACCAATTTATACATTCACCTACCGTTCTATTTACTTCAGCTATATGCTCGTCAATTTTGTCATTACTTATTACTATGGAAACGTCATCAGCAAAGAGTGTGCATTTATACTGAGTTATATCAGGTAAGTCATTTATGTATATTAAAAATAGGAGCGGTCCCAGTACACTGCCTTGGGGAACTCCATATAAATTATCACGAAAAGTTGATTTATGACTTGTAATTTCTTTTTTTTTATTTAGAGTTGTTATTTCTACACATTGTGTTCTATTTTTTAAATAACTCTTGATCCACTCGTATGCCGGACCACGGATACCGCACAGCTCACACTTAGCTAATAGTCTGTCATGACGAACACAATCAAATGCTTTGCTCATATCAAAGAACACTGTTGTGACTAGTTTATTTTTGTCAACACTCTCTATAATCTCTTTCATCAGATTAAATGCAGCCAATGTGGTAGATTTCCCCTTTTGAAATCCATTTTGATCATTGTTTATAATATTAAATTTACTCAGAAATTCTACAACCCTATGATGCATTGCCTTTTCAAAAACTTTAGAAAATATAGGGATTAGTGTAATTGGTCTATAATTATTAATGTCTAGTGGGTCATCTTTTTTGAAAATAGGCTTAACTATAGACTTTTTGAGGTTATTCGGAAACACCCCAGATTGGAACGAAAAATTTATCAGATAACTAAGCACTTCAGCAATATAAAACATACTACGTTTTATGATGTCTGTAGGTAGTTCATCATAACCCACTGATTGCGTCAGTTTTAAAGATTTTATAATTTTTATTATTTCTACAGGGTCACAAGGGTATAAGTATATACTTTGGAGTTGAGGTTTTACATTTATTTTAATATTATCAATAGGTTGGTTTTGGTCAGTTATTTGCGTCAAATTGGTATAATGTTTATTAAAAATGTCACTAATTAAATTTGGGTCAGTAAGAATTTCATTATTGTGAATAATATTCAAATTATTATTTATATTTGTATGTATATTTTTATCGTTAATTATGTTCCAAGATGCTTTACATTTATTTTGGGCTTTGGAGANTTTGGAGACATAATTTTTGTAACTATTTTTTTGCGATTTTCTTATAACATTTTTTAGTAATCTATTATAATTCAAGTATTTATATTTTGAAACACTATCTTTTTTATAATAGTAATTAAATCTTAAATTCCTTTTTGTGCGACATGATTTTTTAATACCTTCCGTTATCCATTTAGGTTTCTTTGGTCTGTTGTCAACTTTAATTCTCAGTAAAGGGAAGCATAGTTTGTAAAATAATGTATACAAGTCATGAAAGTAGTTAAATGCCATATCAAAGTCATTTATTGCATAAAGGTCTGTCCAGGTGAGTTGTTTTAGACATTCTATGAATTTAGTAATATTTTCGTGACAGTAGTCCCTTTTCCATATGTACCACTGTAAAGTTGGAATGATTTTATTCTGTACAGGGAATAATAATGTTTGACCAGTGTCGTGATCCGACAGTCCCAATTTATGCACCTTACCCTCGGCAGTGTCAATATTACTTACTATCAGGTCAATACATGTATTTTTTCTGGTCGGTTCATTAATATGGATATTTAGATTATAATTTTTAAATAATAATTGAAGTCTTTCCACGTGTTTTGTTTTTTTAAGTAAGTTTATATTTAAGTCACCTGTAATTATAATTTTTTTATTCTTAAATTTCTGTAGTTTGTAAAGTAACGACTCTAGCTTGTCAAAGAAAATATTTATATTAGAATTTGGTGTACGATATATGCATATTATTGTCAGTTTGTATTTAGGTATGTCAACTCCACAACATTCAAATTCATTTTGAAGTGCAAAATCCTTCAAATAAACTAAATCTTTAGTCTCCATGTAGTCTCTACACAAAACACAGACACCACCTCGTCTTTGTGTTTTCCTACAGAATGATGAGGCTATCTTGAATGTTTTTAGTCTTAGGTTTGACTCATCTCCTAATTTTATAAATGTTTCGCACAAACATATAATATCTATATAAGTTCCACTCTGGTTAAGTTCCTCAAGGCAGATCTCAAGTAGTTCAACTTTACCAAGTACTCCACATATATTCTGATGCAAGAGAGTAATTTTGGCAGCATTATTTGCGAAAGGAATGGTTACTTGGGGGTTTATTTGTGTCAATTTTAGCGACATTGTCAGTACTAGAGCTTTTTGTAACATTTTCTCCGGAATTTGCACATGCCACTATTGGAATGGACGTCATCAGTGGACGCCTAGTGACTGTGAAGTAGTCCAGCAATGTTCTTTGTTTATAATATAGCTTAGTCATGGTATTGCAGTTCATTTCCAAAGAATTACATTGGTAAAACTGTTGTAATTGTGGGCGGTTGATAAATTTTAAATATTTACTTTCATAGTACATATAATCAAGAACATGGTTTATTTTACGACATAATACATCTAAATAGAGCTTATTATTATTTTCACAATCAATATCTACAAAAGTACAGTTAGAGAACTGGTTACAAGTATGTTTTAGGCAATTATTTAATTTAAATGAATTCAAATATTTATTGTGTTTGACACCTATGACAAACACTTGAGTATTAGGAATCTGTTTTAAAAACGAGCTTAATTCTATTAACAATTTTGTTGGGTTTTTGTCATTCTCGCCAATGTATAAAATAATTTTGTCGTTTATACCTAAATTTCGATGTTCTGTAGTTTTTAGTACTTCTTCGGTTGGTGCATAAGGTTTTACCCAGCTACTAATTTTATATTTCTCATACTGCGTGTTTAATCTTGATTTTATTAGTCTCTTGGCCAGTCCAATACACTCCTGCGATCCTAATATTAGAAGCTTCTTATTGGCAGAGTCTATTTCTTCGTTTTTGTGATGTGATGTGACAGTCAGGACTTTGTTCAAATTGTTTCCGGAACTCTCTGATAAGTTCTTATCTGGTTCTTGTGTGTTCGTACATTGGACTGGTTCTGTTAACATATCTGGTTGTGGTTCTGGTGAGCACTTTGTAACATCTTTTTCAAGATTTAACGGTGTTAATCGAAAACTGTCAGTGAGTCGACGTCTGGCTTTATTTTTAATTCCAGTTGAAGTGCTTTGCCTTAATGAGGTAATAGGACTTTTACATAGTTGTTTTAATATAATAATTTCTTGGTTCATATTAGAAACTTGTTTTTTCAAGTCAATATTTTCGACTATTAAGTTTTCAAGTTCATTTTGTGTACTTGCTAGGCTTGTTCTCAATTTACTCATTTCGATTTTCATTTCTTCTAGGTGAATGGAATACATATTTGTAGATATATCCAAACTTTTACCAAGAATTTCGTCACATGACATGGGACTGAGTGAATTGTTATTCGATTCATCCATTAGTTCTAATGATTTTGCCCTTGTAATTGTTTGCGTTCTTAGTGTGATGTTATTGCTTGAGTTATTCATTTTGTCAGAATGATCCATAGGCAAACAAATAAAACTCCGAAAAAAATTTCGTTTCGTGAGATTCGAACTCGGAATCCTACACCATTCAGTTCTTCCAGCAACCAATGCGCCAAGCGAACTTGATAGATGCTGGTGAATTTAGTAGTCAGTAGTCTGAGAACTGAGCGTAATCTTTTCTTGTCCTTCGGTAGATGTCGCTGTATACGTCACGGAAGACCATTGACTAGGGAGTGTCGTATAATGTAATTACGCCTGTAGTCAGTAGATGGCGTTAATTCACAGTGTATACGATATTAGTCCATATTCCTATTGGGTTAATGTTTAAAGTCCAATTGCACTGTGATTATTTTGAATAAAATTAACCGACTGTTTTTTTCTTCTATTGATTTATGATCTTTACAGTAATAATTTATTCACCACAATACGTCACGCACTTTGTTCATTGTATGCCGCGTATTAATCAATAGTTATTTGCTCACTTTGTTTATTGTTTGGTCATTTTTCACTAGCACTTAGTCACGTATATTTACGAGTCAATTTCTCTAAAACGTCCATGAGTTTTTTGAAGATAACACTTTCCCGGGATATTTTTATAAAACTGCACATGATGTTCACATTTTCACGTATTTAGGTCCGGTTTTGACATTTTTAATTAAAACAATAACACAGAGCCGATGTTTATATGACGGCAGCGCCATCTAGTGTAGTGTATCATGTTTGTTGTCTACTCTGTGGACTGTGACCTCANAAAAAAATTTTTTTTCTTACTGATGTTATAGATTAGAGCAAAGTGAAATCATTGCTTAAATAATTGGAAAAAGGCGTAAGCGGCAGTTTCGCCCTCATACGTAGGAGCCATCGTACTGGAAGATAACTTTGACACTGATCCAGTGAATAACGTGAAAAGTTAATCGTACCTATTTAGTTCATCATCATCATCATCATTTCAGCCATAGGACGCCCACTGCTGAACATAGGCCTCTCCCAACCCAATGCTTTCCACGTAGATTTATTGGTAGCGGCCTGCGTCCATCGCTTCCCTGCTACCTTTATGATGTTGTCGGTCTACCTTGTGGGTGGACGTCCTTCGCTGCGTTTTCCGGTACGCGGCCTACATTCCAGAACCTTGCTGCCCCATCGGTCATTGCTGTCAGTTCTGCGTACTATGTGCCCTGCCCATTGCCACTTCAGCTTGCTAATCCGTCGGGCTATGTCAGCGACTTTAGTTCGTTTACGGATCTCCTCATTTCTGATTCGATCTCGTAAGGAAACACCGAGCATAGCCCTCTCTAGCATACTGTGCCACTTTGAGCTTCTGTATAAGGTCTTTAGTGAGGGGCCACGTTTCGAAGGCATCCAAGTCATCACCTAAAGCCTGGTCCGTGAGCACGTAGAATCCCGTCCAATGACCCCAAGCTGCCCATCCTTGTCGCTCGCACGTAACGTGCTCACGGACCAGGCTATATTCGGTATCTTTATAATAGTTATCGAGACTGTTTGAAAAGACTTTTAATGATTTTTAAATATTTTGGGGTCTATTGGCTGGCACAAACTAAACATTATGACATTCATTATCGATTTAGAATCGGTAAAATCGCATTCAATACCCGACTGCGCCAGAAGGAGGATTATTTTACTATTTTGTTCCAACTTATTGACGTAAAAAAACTATTAATTACGTACACGCGTTGGCAATAACACTTGTCGACATTTAAGCCATCTAAAGCTGTTCAGGCGTCACATAGCTCTGATAATTCTATATTCTATACTTATGTATAATAAATCTGTAGAGAGGTCAATTCTGTAGGTACATGAAATATATTTTCAAAATAACTATCAGGGGGTGATGAGTGATCGATACTGATGCCAAAAATGCAATCAGTAAAATTTTTGTCTGTCTGTCTGTCTGTCTGTCCGTCTGTCCGTCTATATGTTCCTTATAGAAACAAAAACTACTAGACGGATTTTAACGAAACTAGGTACAATTATTCTTCATACTCCTGGGCAGGTATAGTATACTTAAGAATTCCCACGGGAACAGGAATTAGCGGGAAAATCCTTTTGTATGAAAAATCTAAACCGCTTAAGTTAGACGCTTGAAATTGGGCATGTAGGTACCTTAGTAAACTTAAAGCTTAATTACAACAAGTAATTCCCGAAATTCCCACGAGAACGGGTATTAGCGGGAAAATCCTTTTGTATGAAAAATCTAAACCGCTTAAGTTACACGCTTGAAGTTTGGCATGCAGGTATCTTAGTAAACTTAAAGCTTAGTTACAACAGGATATTACAAAATTCCCACGGGAACGGGAGTTGGCGGGAAAAACATTTGTATGAAAAAATCTAAACCGCGTGAAAGGGGGTAAAACGGGATCCACGCGTACGAAATCGCGGGCGGCCGCTAGTAGACTACAGGTGCTATCCAATCCAAAACTAATGCGGAAATTGATTGCCGCCTAATCTTTGTTTCGTTTAACGCTAAACTGCCGAAATTAATCATCATCATCATTTCAGCCAATGTCCACTGTTGAACATAGGCCTCTCCCAAAGATTTTCAGATTGGCCGATTGATTCATGATTCCCAAGCGCTGGATCCAGTTTACTAATAACCTGTCAATCTGAAAATTATTGGGGGAGGCCTATATTGATATACGGAGTACTTAGAGGAGGTTTCTACTACGATTTTGAGTCGTTCACAATAAAACTAAGACTTTTTGGTAAAGAAGAAACTCATAATCAACGCAAGAAAACACTTAAACGCTACTTATTCTTCTCCCATTTTCTTCAGATAAATTCGTTGCATGTCGAATGAAATTCTAACTTTTCATTTAGTAGTCGTGGTCAATGCGGTAGATCTTGACTAAATAGATTTGGAAATGTAATAATCACGTGAAAGCACTTATTTTCAAAAAAATGCTATTCCTGTGCAATAAGATTTCAGTACCAGGCAAGGCGCGGGAACAGTACATCCATGCATACTGCATTCCCGCTTCCCTCAAAGCTTCAATACAGATAACGGGACTATTCCCACCTCTTGTTCCCACCACTGCAGCTCCTGTGTAGCCAGGATCTACAGCTTGACCGCCACAAAAACCCAACCAATGAAGATCAAGTTTGTCCCGGGGGAAAGTTAAACTGTCATTGGACCCGCAACGAAATTAATCAGAAGAACATAGGAGGAGTTCGAAATTAGATAATGTCACTTCACTGAGACCTCCCGTAGAGTTCTCTACCATAAAATTTTAATTTATTATTTCCAAAACAAAAGCAACATAGTACAGGCCTTGTCAACTGGTGTCGCGGAGTGAGTTTTGAAGAGTTGTGCGCTGACGGCCGAGATTAAGTGCGCCTTTAATAGCGAGCGCGACCTTGGACTCGTCCTTGAATGATGGGGGTGGAGACAATAATTAAGGGAACAAACAAATATAGGTACCGACATCGAGATTTTGCGAAGAACCTCTAAGGCTGAGTAGCACCACCTAACTTTTACGGTAACTTAAGCCGCTTTTGGTATTGAGTTTGACAGATTTCTGACGTTTGTCAAAGTTAAATTAAGATGGTGCAACCCAGCCTAAGAATCATGACGATATTATGAGAGTTAAGAGTATAAGATTTTAAACTCTCGCGTCCCACTTCAATTAAAACAGAGACACGGGCCTCAACGCGACATTTTTATATGAGTTAAATTTATGTAATTACGGCTAGACCATTTGGTTCCAAAACTTATTTCGACCATACCACAGAATAAGTAATAGTACAGACCATACTTACAAAAAATTCGGCGCCCTCACTCCTCCAGTCAAGATTATTTATTGGTCGTATCGATCAGTCTGGAATGCATTCTCTCAGCGGTCGCAAGTTTTTATACTTAACTACACAGATGACCCGCGCCCCCTTTAAAGGTCTTTGTGCCTCCCCTAGGGGGCGCGCCCCCCACTTTGGGAACCAATTGGGCTAGACGTTTCGGCTGCTATGCTCGCGGCTGGTTTGAATATTTTTAACTACCCTCATCGCTTCATAGCGATAAGACCGCCTATTTGTACATAGGTATCCGAGTGTTTCTTTTATTTGTTCTTGTTCTTGTTGTGGTGTGCAATAAAGAGTCATTATTATTATTATCCTCATATGTATTGTTATTTGTTACACCACTAGTGACGTTACCACGACACACAACACTCACAGTATCCGTATCCGTAGGACTTGACGGCATAGCAGCCAAAACGTCAAGCCGCGAGTAAATTTTTTTTTATCAATATCAAAAGTATCAGATTGAACTTTCTACCTTTGAAATCTGGGATTCTTCTGTTCTGTAACACTATTTACCATCAGATCTGCAAAAACTACAACACGATTAATGAAGGGTATTCGACTCAAGACGATGAAGACTACTGCGAAACAGACCAAGGCAAGAGCAATGTGGAAGAGATGCAGACTGAAGCCAACAAGTACTGCGAGAAGAAAGAATTGGCAGAAGTAATTGATAATATCAAAGATNTCATGTTTGTTGTCTACTCTGTGGACTGTGACCTCAGATCATACGATCTGAGACTGTGACTATGGATTTGTCTTCAATTCTTCTTTTAAGGACCTGGAATTAGGTTTCCATATATAATGATGGTGATGAAGAGGAGGGTTGTTATGGCCAGGGGGGTGGTTGTGTCTGGCTTCTGAAATAAATTATGGAAGTTATTTGAATTGATTCTTTTTCATAACTTTCAGTCAAACACAAACATCAATTTGCTGGACAATAAGATAGCATCCATTTGGATAGCAGCTAGTATAATATTAACATTGAACAAAATCAATATTATAAAAATTCAGGATACGAAAATAGGTATAAACTTTTTATTTTAAACAAGTTTAAGTTAGTACAATAAGAAGGATATAAATTATTATTTTACTTTCTATCGGGTTACACATACCGCGGTTACAACTAGGAATAAGTTGTGTGCCTGACAGGTTATTGTAAAACATAATACAATATTATTATACTTTAAAAAAATATGGTAAATAAATATTTGAGTAATAATTTAGCTATCAGTTAGTGTATAATATTATTACGAGTATTTCGTTAAGCATAGTCGCAGACTACACGGACTGTACTTTTTTAATCGCACAGGGTTAATATTTAAAATTTCTCATCACAGCTAACCCGTATTCTTACAAAAAAGTATAAGTTATCACATTAAATTATTAGTTCAAAACTTCAAAGTAATATAAAATAATTTAATAATAAAAATACAGCGGGTGTAGGAGTTGTAGTAAAACTACTATTTGATCAATCAAAATCTATTGTCACATCTGTTGTAAAAACCGTAGTAGTATCTTGTTCGGATGTCGTACCTGTTGAGCCTTCAGCTAGAACTGTGTTGATGGTGTTCAGCAGAGGGAATGTTCCCTCTCCACAGAGGCCGTGGAAGTCATCAGTCTCGATACTCCAGAGCATGATGCCGCCAAGGTTGAAGCTGTTAGCGTACTCCACTTTGGCGGTCATGGACTCAACGTTATCGAAAGATACCCAGTTGTAGTCGAGGAAGGCGTAAGGCACTTTGGCAAGGTTGTCGGTTTGGACGGTCCAAGAAGACTCGTTCTGGAGGATGTAGCAGAACTGAGAACAAAAAAAGATTAAATTAAATAGGCACATCTTTTTCTATAATGTAGGTTATGGCTATTGTAAAATAATTGCGTTTAGGATAAATGCTCCCTTATTTTATACATATTTCCTTGTAGAAGAGGATCTTAAGAAGTTTTTCTAATTTACGTGGTCATATCACGCTATCTACATATTATAATGCCTGATCTTCATTCAAGGATTTTATCCCGTCAAAGAACCTTCTCGATGAAGAAGATGGTCGATTATTATAATTATTATTGTTGTAATAGTTAATCTGTGCGGATTTATAAACAGCACGTACCTCATTATACCCGATATGTCCACTTTCAGCAGTGTTAAGACCGATGAGACCAGCTCCGTTGGAAGGTGAATTTGGAGCGTTAACTGAAGGGTCACTCAGGTTGAAAGTGCGCCCGTAGAATGGAACCCCCATAACTAACTTCTCGGGAGGACATCCTGGAATATTAATGGAGGGTTTTAAGGCGAAGTAGGTAATTATAGTGCTACGGATTAAATCAAAGCTGCTATCATTGGTCTGACTGAATCACTCAAAGGAAGGCTGCAGTGCAAGATGAATGGCAGTAGATTGCGAGGCTTGCCACCAAACCAGATGTGACGACCACGACCACTCGTCAAAAGTGTAGCGACGAAGAAGAGAAGATGATAAGACCATCTTCAACATCAAAACAACCTAATGCTATAAAATACTTGTTTTACGAAGTATTGTTTCTCAAAGAAGATCTAAAGGTCATTACCTGCACTAAGCCAATACTGGACAGCGTTATTGACGTTGTACAGAGTGCTTTCGTCTTCAGCACTCTGGCCTTCACTTATAAACAGAGGCGCGTTGTGGCCGGTCACGGAGTCCCAGGGGCCGTGCATGTCATACGTCATGACGCCAATGTAGTCTACGTACCTGGTGAAGAAAGGTAGATCATAATAATGCATAAAGTGGAATATAATAAAGAATTCGAGTAAGTAGTAGAACAGATAAGTAGTGCCATTTATCATCATCATCATCTCAGCCATAGGACGTCCACTGCTGAACATAGGATAGGCCTCCCCCAATGCTTTCCATGTTTCCCGGTTGGTAGCGGCCTGCGTCCAGCGCCTTCCTGCTACCTTTATGATGTTGTCGGTCCCCCTTGTAATGTAATGTATTGCCATTAACTATCTTGAACGCTCAAGATTCATTAACTGGTCTGTGATAATAGCAAATTTTAATGATGTGCCTAATAGTATACTTAGTGTAATTTATCTATTTTGTGTAAATCTTCATTTATAACACCAGCGTGAGCAGCGGATTGTTTTAAGAATATGAAGGATTTTGAATGGTATTTGATTTGACTAACCCGAAACTAAGTTAATTTTGTGCTATAGCGATATATTATCCTACTTTGTGCTATAGAGATATAGATTATAGACTCTAGGCACAATTTGCCTTGCTCATCTCACTAACATTAGCCTCTAAATAATCAACTGATACGCTATCTACGGCGTAAAATATTAGAAGCTTTAGAAAGATAGAAAAAAAGAAAGATACATTTATTACAATGGACATCACACAAATACAGGCAATTACATAGACATGACATGACAGTGGCACATAATAATAAAAGAAGAAAAAATAAAAACAAGAGTAAACTGAGCAGTGCCACCCATTAACCAACAAGATGCCCACTGCAACGGGACCCCACTCAGCATATGCCGTCGGTGACGAAGGCCACGGCGCTGGTTTTCAGTGTGCCCTATGCCGAGTGAGGGTCACGGACCATTGGTAAAATAAATAAAATAGTAAGCTGCATAAAATTGTCTAGATAAACATACCCCTTTCAGACCCGGCTTAAATAAGCGTGCGCATTGACTTAAAATAAAAATTTGCTTGGCAAAATTTTGTTTTTCGGAACGAAATCGGTACGCGGCGATCGTGCGTATTATGATACTTTTAATAAAAAATATAGGACCCTCTTGCGGGCAGTTGGTCGCCGGATAGCGATTGTGAAAGTTGTCAGAATTTTTCGGCGCGAACTCCCGGAGAGGTACGATAACAAAAAAATAGTATTTTGCTAGTATTTTTGTTAAAATGTTATTAATTATAAAGTAAACATTGTATTCTAATAAATAAATGAAAAACCATTAAAATAATTTATAGTATTGCTTACTTAAAACTAACTTAAATGTAATACGCACTATCGTAGCAGTTCGGTTTAAATTCATTTTTAAAGGGATAAAACGGCACGCTCGTGCGTATTGTTTTTTTGGATATTTAATTAAAATAATAGTCATTTTTTAATTTAACTCTTTAATGCAGCAGTTTAATTATCAGAAAACATTATCTTATGCTTATTAGGTGATGAAAATGACTCAGACATAAAAAAAAATCCATACGAAAGGTACCTTCTGCACCATTTAGAACACAAGAAGGAAGTAGTATGAAATGAAGTTATTTTATGCCAGCAATCCATTGATTTGGCTAGATCTGAGCCTGCAGAGCCATCAGGGAGTACCAGTAGTGCTCAATCCTCCGTAAAAATAACTTTACCATGTATTACGCCAATTGAAGAGAGAAAAGGGCTAGGATATGGAGTCAAAGGGCATATCTGTAAAATAAATGAAAGATATTGATAGATAATCAATATATTCGACTGTACAGACTCCAATGAAGTACTTTGGAAACTTCTTTGGCCATAATTTTATAGACTAGGAGCCAAATGCTTCAATAACTACTACTTGAGAAAAACTGGGCGAGCCGTTAATACCTCCGTTGATGAAATGTGTGGTATGCTTTCATACATGGATTTTTTTCTTTCCCCAAATATATCTGTTCTGGTGACTAAATATACGATAAGTAGTCATAGGTGACATTCTGAAGACGTTAGGATTCGCAACTTTGCAAAGCGTATTGAATTTTGTTCCCTATGATCATCCTACTTCTCTAGAGGACATACCTTTTGTGGAAAGTACAGCCTTCAAAGTCTTGCAAGCTTGTCAGAAAATGGATATAGTATCTAATAGTTACTAAATAGATGAGTAACTGTTATATAATGAGTATATGTTACTGACAGATGCAGGTTGTAAGAAATGAACCTTGCTCTGTTTGGCTTTTAACAGCTGGAAGACTGATGCTTGATTTCAGTATTTATTTGGATGCAAGTACAGCTTTTGCTGAGCAAGTGCAGGGTATTGGTGCACTAGTAATTATGTATACATAAGCGGTTCCTCCACACAGATTTATATACATCAACAGTTATTTCACCAGCGTCCGTCATGTTATTAGAAATTTGACAGTGATTGCCTTTGTATGGAACTAGCACCATTATCATGAATGGTATTATTCAACGAAAAACGGTAAATTTCATGTCTGACCATAAGATGAAAAGAGGAGAGTCAGAATAATTCGTGTTTGATGACTTGGGTCTCTTAAAATGGAAATACAACACATTTGTTATGACAATCTCCAATTGTTTCAGCAGGAGCTCATAACACTTCAATGGTCATGAGTTGGAATGGTTTTATTCAAGTAAAAGCTGATTATTATTAATTTTTAACAATAATATCCAAAAAAGTGAATCTTTTCTTATGGATTTCCTCTAATTTATTAATTATGCACGAGCGTGCGTATAGTGCACTTAGTCCTAACACGCACGATAGTGCGGGTACTTTTCTGAAAAATTGGAAAGTCGGAAAATTTTTATATCATTTTTCTTGTCTTCTTTATGGACCAAATGTTACATAAAATCCGAAAAAACATAAATTTTGTGGAAAAAAATTTTCAGGTCTGAAAGGGATACATAAATAGTAATATTAGTGCACAGATAAATACAAAAGGCGGGAAATCGGTAAGGATGATAAGACTACGTTTATTAAGAATACTAATGAAAATAATACTAATAAAAAGATAAAACTGTTTGTATAGGTGTGTGTGTAGTAATGGTAAAGTAATATTGTGTTAATGTGTAATATTCGTAAAGAGTGACATTGTTACGCGTTGTTGAGTGTCTCGACGCCCGCAAAACCGATTTGTGCAATCGAATGATTGATTGCGCGCGGTTCGACAATTTAGTTCATCCCATATTGTTCAGAGCGTTACACGCGCACCTACAAACAAAAAATAAAATAAAAAGTAAATAAATTCCAGCAGTATTGGTCGTCTAAACATATAATTGAATTTCAATTAATGTCAAATATAATAATATAGTTATGATGTCATTAGAAATAAAATAATAATCATGAAACAAGTATTTAACATGGTGTTATAAATAGTAAGTCCGGAGAGAAAAAATGTCAATTTTCAAGTAGTGATGTCAGGCTACAGCAGTCTCGATCGTCTTGCCCACTTCCGTGCTTGATCGTCTGAAACCTTTAGGTAAGCATACAAGTAACCTACTCCAGTATTTGTTCGTTAAAAATGTGTTCCTGGTATTTCTTTTTAAAAGTGTACAATGTTTGCAGACGACGTAATGGCGGTGGCAAGTCATTCCAGCACTTGGAGGCGGCAAACCTGACGCTACCCCGGAAGGCAACGATTCGGTGCGGCGGAAGAACGAGAGTGCTACTGGAGCGACGGGTCTTGTGCGAGTGGAATTCCCTTGTCCAAACTAATTTATCTAGTAGATAAGTCGGAGTGTTGTTTTTCATCATACCAAAAAGCAGTGCCGCGAAGTGCAACGCCCTGCGTGAGTTCATTTTTAATATTTTAGCATTAGTGCATTACTGCAATTTACTACTTTAGATCCTATCTGTGGACAATGGTGCTGGTTGCATTGTTACAAAATTTTCAAATTATTAAGATTTAGTACATAAGCCCTCAATGTAACTGTTTGTTGTCCCAAATAAAGAGAAAAAAAAAGAAAAAAAAAGGCGTAACGTGTGTTCTCGGCGGGATTGAAAAACAAAAACGGGCGCATGCATTTTGCACACGTTGGATAGTTTTCTTGGTACGCGCCAGCAGTCGGGGGCCATAGACCACGTCCATATAGTTGAACTTAGATAGAACCAGAGAGTCGCATAATTTAATGCGATTGTCAGTTGAAAGATATTAACGTATTTGGTATAATACTTTCAGTCTATAAAAACAGTTTCCTACTATATTATTGACGTGTTTTTCAAAGCGCACTTCCTCGTCCATTCCCCTGTTTATGGTTTTTCTTATCTAATCCCTAGAACCCAGCACCATATATTTGGACTTATTTCCATTTAGTACTAGGGAATTGCACTTAGCCCAATTTGTTATCCGTCCAAGATCCTCATTGAGGTACGTAATTGCTTAGTGAACATCTTTCGGCTTACTCGAAATATACAGCTGAATAATGTATATCAACAGCGTAGATGTGGTACTTACAATTATGTATATGATCAACCACGTCCGCGCTATAAATAATGAACAGAAGTGGACCCATAATTGAACCCTGTGGAACCCCTCGATTAACAGCCAAGTGATCAGATACTCTTGTCTCACCAGCATCATCTGACACCCCTACACATTGAGTTCTGTGTTCAAAGTAACTATAAAACCATCTCACAGCACATGGACTGAAACCATAATAATGCAACTTTGCTAATAGTAATTTGCTTTAGCATGAAAGAACATACTGGGCAACACTTGGAACATCATAGGACTGCACAGCAGCTTCCTCGACAGCAGATACAGAGACTGTCAGCAGTAGACCGTAATTATCGAATTCCTCCCTCAACTCCATAAGGAGAGTGCTGAAGTTATCAATGTCGTCTTCACCATGCACCGTGTCTCTGCGATTGGGGTACACCCAGTTTACGTCCAGACCATCGAAATTGTACTCTAGTATTATTGCCAGAGAGGTGTCGATGAAGTTCTGCCGATATTCTGGTTCTGCTGCCATCTGCAATAATATTTAATATTGTAAAACAGGTTGCACCTATTTCTGCTGCTGTTGCTACTTAGTTTGGATATTGGGGTATATTGGGTTACAGCCTATTCAAGATTGATAGGTACTTAGAGATAATCTGCATTAAAGTATATTGTATGTTACTAAGTCGTTTTCTAAGAAGCTGATTTGCTGGTACATACAATTAAACTATCTGCTACTTTGTTAGTAAAATCGATTCGGAAGGTAGATAATTCCAAATCTTAAGTATGTTCATCTATATTATACAGTGTGTCCGGGCTTGTAGTGATCAAACTTTAAGGGCGAAATCTTGGGACAATTTTATCGATAAAAGTACTTCAAATTTGGGACTTGACCCATTTATCGCAAAATTACAAGGATTTAAGTTTTTAATTTTTAGTTTTCACCTCTTCTTTCAAAAACAAGTGAAAGCGTGGGTAGCTTAAAATTAATAAGCAAATATTTTGTATCATGCGATAGCCAATAAAATTATCTATTAGTAGAACTCGAAAACTGACACAAGTTTCATGCATTTTATGGGAGTAAGAATGGATTTAATTAGAAAAATACATGATTTTTTTCACTTCTTTTTCAGTTATTNTTAATACTATAAAAGCGGTACACTTAAGGCAAATAACACCAATAGTTGTGGAAAAATAAGTAGGTACTTACAATAGAGAAATTAGCTGACCCTTCTCTCGATCCTCCGACAACTACAAGCGTTTTGAGGTTCGGGTTCGTTTCTTTCAACGAAGTGAAGTTCTCGAAGTTACCTGTATATATTTTCAAACTCTGTTAGTAGATAAGACAAAGAAATAGAGGAAGGAGGACTGAACTATGAAAGAATCAACGCAACGTTTTGATAAGACAATTCTTGAAATACTCTAATACCGAAATTAATTCTTTGGAGACTATTCCCTATTCTGTTTGGTTTTTAAGTCATGATGATAAATATTGCAAAGGTAGATCACTAGCAAGAAAAGTGCCCATGGTTCACCTAGGTGGACTAAGTACCTACTTAAGATAAGATAAAAACTTAGCCTAAATACAAGAAACTTAAGCGGGATTACGGGACTATGAAATTGTTTGGTTAGTAACAATTATATTAATTAAGGTAGTATACCTAAACCAAGCAAAAATGTATATAATTCAACGTTAACATTATTTGCAAATTGGGATGACTAACGAAATTAAAAAGGATTTAGGACGCTATTTGGATCAAATATGTAATTGCTCAATAATGAATAATAAATAAATAAAAAAAAAATAGATAAGTAGTAAAAACAATCATCTGTACCTACTTACCTACTTCATTTTATATACGTACACAGACGCGTTTCTCGAACGGTCGGTATTAGAGCTCGCTCTAGTTTAGGTACACTGGTTCACGACACTTCGCGCGCTATTGGCGTTATCATGCCTATGAGCAATAAGCATAGTCTATGTACGTCGCCCGAGTGCACTTTTTATATAAATTGCCTTCTGCTCCTATCTATTTTTTGCACTAACCTCTTTCAACATCAAGTTCAGGATCAAGCGCCAAAACTGTTCCTTCAGCGTTAACACCGATGAAGGCATACACCAGATGCGTGCAGAGGAATGGGTCGATGTCGTCTACGTCGAACTTGCCCAAGCCAGTCCGGTATGTCGCCCATGTGCCATAGTAGCAGACTACTATTTCTGTAAGGAGACGTTAATGTTATGTAGCTCTAATATCTTAGGTTCATAATAATCATCATTTCTTTCAAATTTCTATTCTAATGATCCTGTAATCTTTATGAGGTTCTATCTATTTTTTGGGTTGACATCACGGTAGGTATTTTTTCAAAATTCAAAATGAAAATCAAATTTTCAATTTGGCCTCCATTCCAGAACCTTTCTGCCCCATCGACCGTAACGCTTGCTAATCCTTCGGGATATCTTAGGTTAATTCATACTATTAGCAAATAAAATTCCAAGGCATAATAATAAAGCTTTGACTCTAAACAAACACTAATATTTTGCAGTAAAATGAACTGTAACTGTATTGTTTAATTTCATTGATTGGTGAAGATACCGACAACGCCACTCTTAGATGATAAACCAAAGACAAATGGGTCAAATGGTTAATATTGAGAGAGGTCTATATCCAGCAATAGGGTGCTGATGCTTATAGGCTGATGATAATAATAACGATGATATTTGGTAGAGTGAACTTCCCTATGATAATTTAATTTTGTGATACATTTGCAGATAATAAAGCATCTGAAATTGAATCAGAAAAGAGCTGCTATGCTGTAGCGGATATAATCATGTCAGTTTGGACATGGAAGTGTAATTTGAACTTATGAAGGAAGCTTCAAAAGATTTGTGCTTGTATTAATTTGAAGTAATTTTGGCCTAATCTTACAAAAACTTATTGTTAATCTCAATCTAATATGTATAAAAGGAAGTCGTGTTAGTTACTCCACTTATAACTCAAGAACGGCTGAATCGATTTAGCTGAAAATTATCAGGGAGTTTAGAGCCAGGAGAAGGGATATTTAGATAGGATACTTTTTATCCCGTTCGAAATTAAAAAAAAGTCTGCTTATTTATTGCCATTAAGGCGGAACAAAGTTCGCCGGGTCAGCTAGTAACAAGATGAAATTGTATCTTACTATCGTCATTCGCGAACACCGCACTGGCACAAAAACTCAATACAAATAATAAAATCAATCCCATAGTGGAGCCTGGTTCGAACTTTGCTATGGCATTCAAGACTGCTATTACAAGAATATATACATTCCTTTTATCAGATAACAACTGAATGCAGTTGTTATCTGATTTTTTTCTCTACTGCATTTTTGCGCACGGGTTTTGCTTTAATACCTAGAAATAAGAATAACAACAAAAAAAATCTGAATTTATGTGTAAAAATAGAAAAATTAATATCAATGAATGTATGAAACATGAACATGGAGATGATTTAATTTGTTGCCAAATATTATTTTTTCTTTTTTTCATTCATTCTTTCTAATTATTAAAACATACCAAACATCTATTTAAGATTCATTCGCACAAGAGAAAATTTAAAATAGAGTCCAAATATTTATTAAAAATGAGAAGTTCTAATGTCCTGTCATGTTCCGTAGAAGATTTTTCTCATAAAAATCTAACCCTATAATGCTTTCAGTTTACTGGCCTTGGTAACGTCGTCTCTCAAAATCCCACTATATTTTGCCCCTTGTTCTTGCGAATAAGCTCCTATAATCTATAATATAAAAATGAATCGCAAAATGTGTTGGTAAGCGCATAACTCAACAACGCCTGGACCAATTTTACCAATTCTTTTTTTAAAATGTTTGTTGAAGTCCAAGGAGGGTTTTTACAGCGAGAAAAGTTTGAATAATTTCCGGGTAAACCCTAAAAAACTCGAAACTTCACCCCTAAGGGTAAAACGGGGTCCACGCGTACGAAGTCGCGGGCGGCCGCTAGTTATTTATAAATATATCCCAATGAGAATGTGACGTGCATCTTTAGAGACATTCTACTATGAAGATGGAAAATTCAAATCGTTATAACTCTTTAAAAAGCAAAGCACTTTTTTATATAAATTTGCTTAGGTATAATAATATAATCAGAATATAATAAGTAAAATCCATGCGCAAATAAATAATATTTTTTTGTTCACCGGTGTAATTTATTACAAAATTGATGAACCAAAAAATCAATTAGGTACTTTTATCGCATAATTACAGCCTGAATAAACACTGCATATAAATAAACATTAGCAGCTACAAAAAAAATTACGCGTAGTGAAATTAAGTTAACATGACTTTTAGTACATAATATGGAAATTCCATTTTTATTAACTTAACGTGACTAGGTATACAGTGTGAGTTACGTTAAAGTGTATTTTATCGACAAAAAAGAGGTCAAAACATATTTTTTTGTAAAAATAGGTCTAGTTTCATCTATTTTCATAATATGTACACTTTAACGTGACTCACATTGTATAAGCAAAAATGATTTTTTATTTTTTGTTTATCTTTAATTTAGGGCAAAAAATTTAGTAACATAATATTTGTAGGCAAAGCAATTTTCTATAATTTTTGTAAAAACTTTTTGTACGACGCATAGTTTTCGAGACATACAAGCACGCGGGCAACCGTAGAGAAAAGTAATACATAGGAAATAGAGAACCCTCTCTGTCAAATTTTTGAACCTACTAATTGACAGCCTGGTGTTAAATTCCCTGTACTTAACCTACGTACGTAACGCTCACATACATACATAGTACACGCACACATACATACATAAAGTCCACGCACACATACACACAGTTCACGCACACATAGGCCCTCATAAACTTCAAAGAATAGGCTAGTTGCCTAAAAAAATTTTTTTAGTCCGTAATGTTTAATATCAAAAAATATTGGACACGTATATTTTTATTTGTCAATCTAACAAATAATTACATAGTTATGGTGCGTTGAAGTTGCGCACGACGTCACAACGTGCGGCATTTTTAAGCAAGCGTTGACGTCACGGGCCTCTTCTTATGAACTTTGGGGCGCTTTATCTCTTTAAATTTTCATTAGTTTGAAAAAGTGAAAAATACGTGTAGAGTATTTTTTGATAAGTTAACTGACGGACTAATTAAAACTCTTGCTTTTTGACCCAGGCAACATCCCCATTATTGTTTTTATGATGTACAATGTAGAATTTTTTCAAATCCATTACATATTTTGAAAATATTTATCTTCATGGTGTACGTATTGTATTATTTTCAAAACAATGGATTTGGAAAAATTCTACATTGCACATGGAAATGCAAATAAGTAAACAAAAACTTTTGAATTTAATAATTTTACTTTATTTATGAACACACATAATATTTTACACCAAAGGCGTTTTTTCGCAAAGATTTCAACAACACTAAAAAAGCATTTGCACATTGAGAAAACTCAGATCACTTGTGAACATAACAGAAAGTTTCTTCACGATTCACGAAGGAACGAACAAAACTCCGATGAACCAGAACAGCAGCAGGTACATGGGAATGAACTTGAATTTGACTCGACGACTCTTCAATACTTTAATAGGGCCACAGAACACTTAAATGATGGCTAAGAAAACAAGAATGCATTTCAATGCATTTAACATAACAAAAACAACACCGGCCATTTTGGAGGAAAAACAAAGTTGCCATATGTTAAATAGTAATTTCTACTACTCTATTATGTAAATTGTATCAAAAAATGTCACCGTTCAGTTTTAAAGTAAAACAAATTAATTTCATTTAAAAAAAGTTTTCACATTGTAATTAACAATATTCTCAAATATATTTTAATTAAGAAAAAAATGAAAATATGAAGGAAACAGGAGCAGCGACATCTAGAGCGTTTTAGGGTAGTTAAAAAGTATTTGAATTTATTCACCGATGTCGCTGTTTGGAAGCAAGTTTCACTTCGATGACCGTTGTATGGAAGTTTCCGTACCCTGCGGGCAACCGTAGCACTGGGGCCACGCTTCGCGGGCCCCCTGTGCTACGAATTAGAAAGGGCCTATCTAGGGCACTTATACACATCCCAAATATAGCTTGCCCTACCATCACTTCGGGACAACATATGGGCTGGTGCTAAGAAGTAGTGGCGAAAGAAACTCATTAAGATTTTGATTTTTTATAATAATTATTTAATTCTTTGATAAAATCTGTCATCGTGATAAGTAATTACATTAAAACGCAATTAGAAATGCGACAAGATAGTTCAAGGGTACTGATATTGGTTTTTAATTTGCACCTGCTTATCTTCTTTATAAATCTTCTTTATAAATAAAAATGAATTGCTGTTCGTTAGTCTGATTAAAACTCCAGAACGGCTGGGCCGATTGAGCTGATTTTGGTTTTAAAATGTTTGTCGTAGTCCAGGGTAGGTCTAAACGGTGAGCAAATAAGGAAAAATTGCGATGGCTTATTTATTGCCTTTAAGGCGGAACAGAGTTCGCCGGGTCAGCTAGTCATAAATAAACATATTTAGCATGGCCGTGGCCCGTGACCAACTCAATGTTCCACTCCACGAGTGCTCAAGAAAGGCTGCAGTGCGGGAGGAATGGCGAATTATTGTGAGGCTTTCCACCGGACCGAGTGTAGCGACCACGACCACTCTGGCAAGAGTGTAGCGACGGAGAAGAAGAACATGATACTTACTTAGCCTAAAATTTCGCTTGGTGACGCCGGCACAAGTACCCAACTACACTATCACACACACTCTGCACACACAAAAAGCACCGCCGCCCTCCCACAAATCACATGCGACACAAATGCAATAGTACCAATACCGACGTGCATAAAACCTCGACGCGTTTCGGCATCCTCAGGAGTTGATGAACGAAGATAACATGGCCATGTGGTCTCAGCAGAGTAGATTAGGACGTTTCCCATGGACGTCTTTGGACTAATAGAGCATCTTATCATCTGTGGAACTAAATGGTATGGAAGCTGTACATTGAATTTTCGGATAAATCCAGTTTATTCTGTATCCTATTGTTCATACCGTTTGAGCGAGTTTGAAAGTCACTTTCAAGATCAAACAGTTTTTCGATATCTTGTGATCACATCGTTTCCACCCTGTATAAAACCCCTATCTTCTTGTTTATAAACCTCTGGCATAGCCTGAACAATCTGTTTCTAGTAACCCGTATCTTGACTCCCTTGATGTCATTGCACAATACTCTGAAACATCAAACAGCACACAAGTTACGACACCCATAGCCTCATATCCTCCATCCCCAGATCTAAATGAAGAAAAAAAATAAAACCGACTCCAAAAAACCTACACTAAAAAAAGCAGAATAATAATTACTAATTACCTACTTATTTATTAGGACGAATTATTAATATTTATGTAGGTATACCATGATTGATACTTAAAAAAAAAAAAAAAAAAAAAAAACATACGGGTCGAATTGAGAACCTCCTCCTTTTTTTGAAGTCGGTTGAAAAAGAGAGTGAGTAACCTACGGACTTTCACAACGGCGCCAATGATGTTCTGCAACTATCTGACATTCGTAAAAATTACAACGTTAACTACTACACGCAGAAAAGGTTTGGTGGTAAACATTCCGGTGAAAAATTCTTTCGACTCTTTATCGAGCACAGATACATCAGATGATGAGGATGAATATAGCTCCAGCAACGCAACTTCGCTTGGCCTCCCACGCAGTAAGAGTTGTTTGGATTTAGACAATGTAAGATTTAAGAAAAAGCGCGGAGGTACTTTGGTCTTGGGGCTAAGTGGACGCCTAACTGAAGAGGTTGATATCTATATGTAAAAAAATGTATGTTACTGATTGCTTTGAAATATGTAGTACAAGAGACGTAGATACTAATATAAATATTTTCTACTGCTATCGAACGCCTCCAGATAGGACTTTTGAGCCCTTCTTAAAAAACCTAGAAAAATTGCTTGATTACCTATTTGCCAAGAAGGGAGTAATTTGTGGCGACTTTAACGTTGACGTTATGACTGATAGTGACAACCATCAAAATTTCAAAAACCTATTACAATGTTATAATATTCGATATCTGTATAAATGTTACCTTTAGACGAGGGAGAAATCAGTCGAGCTTAGACAATATAATAACCAATATTCCGGATGATGATGTTTTAAACTGCTCATCTGACGACAATGGCTTATCTGATGGACACTTCGCTCTCGTTTGTGATATAGCTACTCCTTTTATTCGTAATAAAGATAATGGAAACGAATTTGTCTGGATTTCCGGAGAAATTACAGTGGGGAAACCATACTAAATTCCGACAAAAAATTATAGTAAATAAATAATGTTTTAGTAAACAACGTTGCTTTATTGATATGTTTATGGACGCCTTTGATGAGGCTTATCCTTCTAAAAGACGAAGAATAAACCTCAATAAAATGGGTACGATACAATGGATATCCACGGGACTGCGAGTATCAAGTCCCATGAAAAGATTTTTAAATACGGCTGATGGACGGATTAATGATAAATCTATTACAAGCTNTATTTTTATTATAATTTTATTATGGAATATCGTAGCAGGTACTTGAGTCTCTATCGCAAATTAGTAAGATACGCGAAGAGGAACTCAGTACAGAGTGAAATTAAGAAATCCAACAATTCATGTAAAGCAATTTGGAAGGTAGTGAACAAAGAACAAACACAGGAACAAATGTAAAAAAAATCAGAAAGTTAAATATTAACTCAAGTTTATGAACTGCATTGTAGACAATCAACAGGAAGTAGCCGAAATATTTTCCAAACATTTTGACACAGGTGGCACTGTTGGTAATATTAATTCAAATGACGCTATTAAAATGCTAAATAAATATACTCATAAAGTGGTAAGAGAGTTCCGTTGGAAAAAAGTGTCACCTTATGAAATAAAACGGCTTGTTGCAGGCATGGCATGCAAACATTCGTATGGATATGATGAGGTTCCAATCACAATTATTAAACAAAATATTGACATTCTAGCGCAGTGGTTCTTAACCGGTGGTCCGCGGACCATTGGTGGTCCCTGGAGGCATTCTAAGTGGTCCGCGAAGACATCGTAATAAACAAGTGACGTGACGTGATGACCTCGACTCGAATTTCTTCCATAAAATTTGATTTTTTGCCGCATTTCAATATATTATTATGTAACATTATGGATGCAATAAAGAATTGAGTATTGAGTAGCGGAACCCTTGAGCTCTATTTTCAATAATACACGCAAAACATTTTTCCCGACGAACTTAAAATTGCCAAAATCATACCTATTTTTAAGAAAGGAAACAGGAATGATGTGAAAAACTTCAGACCTATCTCTCTGTTACCGACATTCTCAAAGCTTTTCGAAAAAACTCATAAAAGTGAGGCTACTAGACCACTTTACAGGAAATAATGTACTGAATAAAAGACGATTTATTTATCAAAAGGAAATCGGCACCGTTGAAGCAATAGACGCCCTCACAGATAAAGTGGTGACGAGCTTGAATAAAAGGAAAAAAGTAGCGGGAGTTTTTCTTGATTTGAGTTCGGCTTTTGACAGCATAAATCATGACATTCTGTTAAACAAACTGGCTCATTATGGTGTAAGGCATGAACAACTGGGTCTCCTAAGAAGTTAATTGAATAACAGAAAACAGTATGTGGAACTGAAATCATTCAATGGTGGTGAAGAGATTAACTGAAATTCGAAAATGGTGATAATAAAAAAAGGCGTACCACAAGGATCTATTTTGGGTCCTTTGTTTTTTATAGTGTTTATAAATGACCTTATCGATTTTATAAGTACATAGATGCTGGATGTCAAACCAATAATATATGCAGATGACACAAACGCTGTTATCACAGCTGACAAGTTACTAGAATTAAACTTTAAAGTTATAAGGCACTATCAGCGTTCTCGACGTGGTTTAGCGTAAACGACTTACTCATCAATAGCCAAAAAACGAACGTAATGTTATTCCAAACATAATTGTTCAACAAAGATACCCCTTCCCAGCGGTTTCCATAGCGCACGCGACTAGCGAAAATGCACTGCCTGAAAGAATCACACAACCTATTCCGATTACATACTAGCCGCGCTGGGAAGGGGTATCTTTGTTCAACAATTACGTCGAAACTAATAGACGTAGACTAATAAATTTACATTCGTTTTGTAGAATAGCTCAAATACCTACTAAAAATAGAATGCAAATAAAACATACTTAACGACCTGGTTTTTCTTGTGTTGGAAAATAACTGAAAAAGAAGTGAAAAAATCCATTTTCTTTATTTTTCTAACTATAGCCTGACCAGGAACATAAAAACCCTGGCATAGAGGCGCGTCAATTGCATTTGATAGTGCAACACTGAGCACAGTCGTACCTGTGTTAAATTAATAGGCTAAATTTATGTATCAGGATTCAGGATTACGGGCTAATTTGATATTTTCATAAATTAACGAAAAAATATTATTAAAGGTAACCTGGTTTAAATAAATTAAATGAAATCATCAATCGAGCTAGTTGGATTTATTTTATTATTCATCAATAATCAAATTCAGAACTTGAATATTCAACTGCAATGTCTGCTCATGAATGCTTCAAACTCGGTACTACTTTCCCAATTCCATAAAATTCAAAACTGAGAAAGTGACAAAAAACTTTAGAATAGGTAGTTGAAACAAACTACAGATAATTTTCATAGTGGACTGTACTATACAATAAACATGTCAGTTAATTTGACAACCTTTGTCGGAAACATTAATCAATGAAAATATTGTCCGAACCCTTGGTATTTCTCTTCGACAAATACATTAACACATTGTGAACCACTTTTCTTTCACGACTATAAAAATATTTCAGCAATTTAATTCACAAAATCAATTGCACACATTTAAAATAAAGTTTGTTTACACTTTGACAGCAATAGACTGACATGCAAGGTGACATGTTAATGAAGTTTTCAGTAACTGTTGCCATTAAAAGAAATTAGTACCATTAGTTTTCCGCAACATGGCGAGGGTTTTTATGTTCCTGGTCAGGCTATAAATCCATTCTTACTCCCATAAAATGTATGAAACTTGTTTCTGTTTTCTTCTTCTACTAATAGATAATTTTATTGGCTATGGCATGATATAAAATATTTGCTTATTTATGTTAAGCTACCCACGCTTTCACTTGTTTTTGAAGGAAGAGGTGAAAACTAAAAAGTAAAAACTTAAATCCTTATAATTTTGCGATAAATAAGTCAAGCCCCAAATTTGAAGTATTTTTATCGATAAAATTGTCCCTTGATAAAATCTTAAAGTTTGATCACTACATGCCCGGACACATTGTATATTCGTCACGCTCTGCGACATACTTAAACACCCAAACAAAGTGGAGACTCCCCTGGAAATAGAAACAAGACTTACCACCAGGAGAAAAGACATTCCTACTAGAGGTAACACAGATTGGCCGAGACTTAACATTTTTAAACACAGTGCTTAATGGGCTCCCGATGGAACTGAAAACCATTAACAAATTATCGGTTTTTAAAAGAAAATTAAAATCATTACTATTGAGAAAGTGTTATTACTCTGTCGCGGAATATATCCCAACTAATATTATTAATGCGAATGTAACTCTGTCTGTCTGTCTGTCTGTCTGTTACGCTTTCCCGCTTAAACCTCGCAACCGATTTTGATGAAATTTGGCATAGAGATAGTTTGAGTCCCGGGAAAGAACATAGGATAGTTTTTATCCCGGTTTTTGAAACAGGGACGCGCGCGATATAGTTTTTCTGTGACAGACAAAATTCCACGCGGGCGAAGCCGCGGGCGGAAAGCTAGTTAATGATAAGTATAATATTTAATGGCTGGACATAATTATTTTTGACTCAATGCAATTTAATAATAATTTATGACATTTTTATCGTATGTTAATTGAATGATTTTTATTTATTTTTTATTTTTATTATGATTTTTTAAAATGACATGTTAGTTAATTGAAATAGAATGTAATGTATTTTTGTAAATTGTTCAACGCAATATGTATTTTGCTATGAATAAATATTTTGAATTTGAATTTGAATTAGCACCTGGCCGCAACTACACTCAGCGGCACGGAATTTGGCCCAAGCCTAAACAACCAGATATGAGGCCAAATAGGTGTTGTATACCTAAGTTTCGTGTGGCATGTTAACAGAACATTTGTTTTTGTTAATTAAGAGGCTAGATTAATAAAAAAATGCGTCTGTTTAACTTTTTTGACTCTAGAAACTCATTTCGTTGTTGGAGCGTAAAGAGTACGGGTAAGTTTAAATTCGATATTAAATGTTGTAAGGGTTTGGCGTTTTGTTTTTTGTTTTTAAATTAATCTTAGGGTTATTCTCGTTTCCATAATTTGAGAATAATGTCCATTACTTCAGCTCAAGTTGCTCAAATAGTGCTGCTTAGAAGTCAAGGGCGTATACAGCGGGAGATGGCTGAAACTTTCAATTTATGGCGTAAAAACTTAAGATACACGTTAAAAAGGCATGACCATATTGACTATACCGCCTTTACACAAGAATACCAAGAAGTGGGGAATTAAGGTGTAAATCAGCGCGCGATGACCCGATTATCGTGCTTGCAATATCAAGAAATCGGGTTCTCACTACGTTTGAGATACGCCAGTGTTTACAAACAACAAGCCTAGTGAATGTCAGTGAGTACACAATAAGAAGAAGGATGGAGGATCATAACCTGCATACTCGAAGACCAGCTCGAGGACCAGAACTTCTCCGATACCTTCGCGAAGTGCGACTTACGTTTTCTAGAGAACATGCAAATTGTACGTTTCTAGAGTGTATGAGTGTATAAGGGTACAGGCATCAAGCTAAGCATTGAATGATCTTAAGCCGTTGTAATAGGAGCGAATATGCAACAAAAATCTTCAGTCTGACGTGCTGTCAACTGTACAAACAAATTAAAATTTGGCAAAGAAATCAGTGCTTGCGAAGTGTTATCGTGTATTATCGTATCTTGATGTAATACAGTGACCTACTCGTATTATCTTAATACTTAGGACTATATTAATTAGCCTACTTCTCTTTATCATCATTTTAAGATAGACGATCGATTAGGTATTGATTAATCAACCGACTTCAAAAAAAAGGAGGAGGTTCTCAATTCGACCCGTATGTTTTTTTTTTCTATGTTTGTTACGCGATAACTCTGCCAATTATGAACCGATTTGAACAAATCTTTTTTCGGCGTATAGGTAATACCTCAAGGGTGGTCCCATTTAAATTTAATAATAGAAAAAACAACCCCCAAGGGTGGAAAATTGGGGATGAACTTTTTTATACGCAATATCTCCGCCGATTATAAATCGATTTGAACGATTATTTTTTTGTTGAATAGGTATTATCAAAAGGGTGGTTTCATGCGAATTTGAAGAAAATATTTCACCCCCAAGGGTGAAAAATTTTGGATGAACTTTTTTATACGCAATATTTTCAATTTTTAGTTTTTTTTTCTGTTCACGCATTTGAAGTCGGTTTTATTTTTTTTAAAAGTTAATTATTTTAGGTATTATTACTACGTCGATGATCAAGAAACTTGCAAATTGAATATCAGTCAAGTGCGAATCGAACTCGTGCACTAAGGATTTATTCTGCCAACATCCCAGTCTCAGGCCGTTTTTCTATCGTCACGGTGAAAAATGTAGATACAGTAGGACGCCGATTATCCGAACGCCGATTAACCGAATCGCCAATTATCCGAATCGGTCCTCAGCGTAATATAAAAAATTAAAACCAAGTAATTTTTATTTTGTATTGGTGTAACAAGTTGGAACTCGCAGGAGTCTACATATATTTCAACTGAGCGTTATTAAAGAACCGTAAACACAGTTATTAAAGTTTATTCTATGTGTGACAGTTCGTTTTTAACATGCTTTTTCTTTATTACCAGTCTATGTCCGATTATCCGAATTTTCGATTATCCGAATCGACCCCAGTCCCAATTAATTCGGATAATCGGCGTTCTACTGTACCATCTCTTTCATAACGCGAACAGCTAGCTAGTAGGGACTGGAATTTGCTGCCTGCTGCTGTCTTACACCATAATCCGGGCATTTTCAAGGCGAGAGTGAATATGCACTTACAGGGCAGATATGAACCATCCTAAACTGCATCTCACATAAAACCAGGTGCGATTGCGGTCAAATATCTGCCTTGTTATGCATGAAAATAAAATCTATACTAATATTATAAAGCTGAAGTTGTGGAACATGACGCTCAACCACCATAAGGAGTTAGAGCATTTAATTTACACAATCTTGGTTTGTCTATATATACTGGGCAGGGTAAAAAACTTCGTCACCGCGATGCAGGATTGTATGCGCGGTGGAGTTTGCCATAGTAAGATCGTAACAGCGCCATCTGTTGGTACGGTTTGTAGTGGCGCAATTTATTAATCACAGTTTGTTTATTTGGTTGAACGCGCTAATCTCAGGAACTACTGGACCAATTTGAAAAATTCTTTTTGTGTTGGATAGTCCGTTAATTCCTGAAGGCTTTAGGCTATATATCATCACGCTAAGACCACTAGGAGCGGAGCACCAATGAAGAATGTTTCAAATCAGTGATTTTTTTCCTTTTGAGAGCTGACGCTGAGTAAACGGTTAAAGTTTCGCATAAATTATGTATGATAGGATTTTCCCCTTTAAAAGTTCTACAAAAAAGTCCGCGACAGCATATGTCTATCTTTTATGGTTGGCTCACTGTAACCTTTTTGTCTGGATGTCTGGATGTTTGTTCCTCTTTCACGCAAAAACTAATAAACGGATTTTGTTGAAACTTTACAGTATTATTATTTATAACCCAGGCTAATATATAGGCTACAATTTATGACGATATGTGACAAACTAAATTTCAATAAATAGTTAATTTGAAGAAAATATTTCACCCCCAAGGGTGAAAAATTTTGGATGAACTTTTTTATACGCAATATTTTCAATTTTTAGTTTTTTTTTCTGTTCACGCATTTGAAGTCGGTTTTATTTTTTTTAAAAGTTAATTATTTTAGGTATTATTACTACGTCGATGATCAAGAAACTTGCAAATTGAATATCAGTCAAGTGCGAATCGAACTCGTGCACTAAGGATTTATTCTGCCAACATCCCAGTCTCAGGCCGTTTTTCTATCGTCACGGTGAAAAATGTAGATACAGTAGGACGCCGATTATCCGAACGCCGATTAACCGAATCGCCAATTATCCGAATCGGTCCTCAGCGTAATATAAAAAATTAAAACCAAGTAATTTTTATTTTGTATTGGTGTAACAAGTTGGAACTCGCAGGAGTCTACATATATTTCAACTGAGCGTTATTAAAGAACCGTAAACACAGTTATTAAAGTTTATTCTATGTGTGACAGTTCGTTTTTAACATGCTTTTTCTTTATTACCAGTCTATGTCCGATTATCCGAATTTTCGATTATCCGAATCGACCCCAGTCCCAATTAATTCGGATAATCGGCGTTCTACTGTACCATCTCTTTCATAACGCGAACAGCTAGCTAGTAGGGACTGGAATTTGCTGCCTGCTGCTGTCTTACACCATAATCCGGGCATTTTCAAGGCGAGAGTGAATATGCACTTACAGGGCAGATATGAACCATCCTAAACTGCATCTCACATAAAACCAGGTGCGATTGCGGTCAAATATCTGCCTTGTTATGCATGAAAATAAAATCTATACTAATATTATAAAGCTGAAGTTGTGGAACATGACGCTCAACCACCATAAGGAGTTAGAGCATTTAATTTACACAATCTTGGTTTGTCTATATATACTGGGCAGGGTAAAAAACTTCGTCACCGCGATGCAGGATTGTATGCGCGGTGGAGTTTGCCATAGTAAGATCGTAACAGNAAAGTGCCTACCCAAAGTCATTAGTCCACGCGGACGAAGTCGCGGGCACAGCTAGTTAAAATCATAGTTCTTGTTGTAGCAACGAAATACTGCTTATAGTCGTTAACTTTCGCTCAACTTAGGAATCGAACTGAAGCTATTATAATACCCAAAGACTAGGCGCAGACCACCGATTTTTAGTTGGCCGATAGTTGGGCAAGATTTTAATTCGTATGATGAATCGGCCAAATCAAATCGGTGTAATGTGCTTACTTCCATACATGCCCATACTGATCAACTGCCCGACTAAACTATCGGCCGATGAAAAATATCGATGGTCTTAGGCCTCAGCCTCGAGTTTAGCGGGCAGCGGGGCGGGAGCGGCGGCGCGCGGCGGCGCGGGAGCGGCAGGATCTTATGCGTAAAATCAAATAGACCGGTTCTCGAAAACAGCGGCGCGGGAGCGGGCTACGAGCGGGCAGCGCACTCCTTCTTTTGCCCACAATAAATCGAGCGTTAGGAATAAAGGACNTGAGATTAAGATATAACTAGAAAGTGTAAAATAAAATTATAATAAAAATAAACTATTTTAAAAACAAGCTTTTATTCTGAATTTCGAAAGCTTGTAGCGCAAACAGAGAAAAAGAGGAATAAATTCCATGCGCGATACAAACTTTCGAAATTCAGAATAAAAGCTTGTTTTTAAAAAAGTTTATTTTTATTATAATTTTTTTCTCTTAACTCCAGGGATAGATTGCAGTGCGCTTCGGTTTACACATTAGTATTGGTCTGAGGAACAAAATGCACTATGGGTTGATTCTGGGCAGCACTTGGTCCAGACCCTGGCACTATCCTTTGAATCGAAATAAAATTGTCGCCATTGTTCAAACATTTCGTTTGCGAATAAAAACAAATATCTCGACAACACAACCCCGAACACAACACTTCGCCGCTAAAGCGCCGCGCGAGCTGCCCGTTTGTTTCGAGAACGGTTTTTAGTAGGAGAACAATTTTTAAAAATCTTAACAATAATACTAGACGAGCATTTAAGTCTCTAAGAAAATATGATTTAAATTTAAAAAAGTTATACATAAGTTTTTGTTTTATCACCACAATTACTAAAACTATTTAATACCTGAAAGCTTAGTATCTAGAAACCAATAACGTAGCAGTTTAAGGTTCCTAAAAAACATAGCATAGTGGAATAACTTTTCCATAGTTAACTGTTTCATTAAAACACTCCATCTCATTTTAAATTGACATCAAACCTTTAAACATAAGGTCTGCAAACTGACTCCTATCCTGCTAAATGCACCGCCAAAAGAGCTGAGTCCATATTTGATCCATTTTATCCGCGGCCTACGAAAATACTCGGACACAGCGACATTTCGGACGGCCCAAAACTTTGCGACCGTCCGGCAACTGAATTATCACCACAGAGGTTCTATTCCGAAATACAAGATTACCATTTTTGTCTATATCCTTCCCCTTTACTCCCTTACTAAAGCGCGCTCCACGAGAGAGACAGGGATAGAGAATGTAGACGACGCGCGCGGCGCGGGTAGACCCGCAGCGTTTACCAAAACAAAACTACGAGTACCCGCAACATAAAAGCCCGCGTATGGGCTTAAAAATTCAATTTTCCACCGGCTTTCGGAAAGATTTCATTCGGATTTTCGCAATCGGTTTTCTGCGTGTAAACAAATTACACCCAGTCGAGTGCGCAGCCTTCGTTTATTTTAAAAATACTAGTAACTTTATGAAAGCAGTATAATGTGTTAGATTCGTAGATCACACACACGCCTATTACACGGCATCATAAAATGATCCCAATATTTTAGACCCTTAACATTTTTAATAACTTATTGTGCTTGTGCTTTATGTACTGCAACTTTTAAAAGCTGAATACCTTCCGTGTCAAAAGCAAGTTTTATAGAAGACTAGCTGACCCGGCGAACTTTGTTCCGCCTTAATGGCAATAAATAAGCAGACTTTTTTTTTTGTTTCGAACGGGAAAAAAAGTATCCTATGTCCTTCTCCTGGCTCTAAACTACCTCCCTGACAATTTTCAGCTAAATCAGTTCAGCCGTTCTTGAGTTATAAGCGAAGTAACTAACACGACTTTCTTTTATATATATAGATAAAGATAGATAATAGGGTATTTGACACCACCAATCAATTCACGTACTTTTTAAAACTGTCAAAAGGAGACTCTCCCATAGATTTAAGGCAATACTAGTCTGTGACGTGACGTCTCAATTTTTTCAACTCAATGAAACTACTTTTATCAATTACAATGCAACCAAAAATCTTAATTTACAGGTAATTAAAAATTAATAAAATTTTTAAGACCAGAAAGAAGAGTCTTTTAAAAAAAGTTGTGCTTTAGAATTATTGGGGGATGGTGTCAAATACCCAATTAAAGCGAATAAGAAGATTGTGGCGTAGTGAAATGAGTAAGAAAAGGTAATAAATGAAATATATTTAATTTGCGAACATGGGTATTACAAGTAAGTGTTACCACAGAATAATAATAAGTACTTGGTGTTACAGGTATTTTCCATTTTCCACCTTTTAGCATGCAAAATTATAAATCAAACTTATCAATTTTCATTATGATAAAAAATAATTATTCACTTAAATTAGTATAAAGGATTATTTAATCTAATCTAAGTGAAAAATAATTTAATTTAATTCTTTATTATCTTTATCTTGCTTCCTTGATGCTATTTTGCGATAATGCACGTGTTATGCACTCGCAACGCAACACAACTTGATCGATCGAAAGAGCAACGTATCAATCCTATCGCATTTAACAATGGATAGAATAAAATTACAGAGCAATGGCGCCGTTGAAAAATTGTGGGATATTTCAAGCAGCGCACGCCACAATCGGGACTAACAAACTGGGGGAACTATGGGTACTCATTGTCTTTTCACGGAGGCAATAGAAGCTAAACTTCCAGCTTCCAAATAAATTATTAGACTAATAAGAGTGATGGATATATACCTTGATTTTTTAGAATCCAGCAGAGATGTAAACAAACACTTTCATACACAATTACACCATAATCACTTACGTGTTCATAATATCATACACATTATTTAACAAGCCCATGAAAACAACTTTATTTTCACGTTTATACAAGTTTGAAATCAATCTTTGAAACAAATTATTTTAGCAAAATACGTGGACGATGAAAATTTGTGAGACTTGTCAAATTGACTTGACGTTTAAAATCATGTGTTATCTCCATATTGTCTATGACTTGTCTCTGACACATCAGTGCCGTAACCTGTGAGTCATAGACAATAATCTGTAAATTTAATCGATATTAGTTTAAGTATTCACTTATTCCGATTACTGATTAATTTAAATAAAAAATATACGATACTTTGTTTAGTTTTCCAGCGATAACTTCGACAATATTGGAGATAACGTAAAATTATTTTTCTACTTTTAGTGTTTACTTTTTCGGAGTCAGTTTAATTTTTAGTCGGTTTTATTTAAACGAAATTATTTTACTTTTTTATGCAATTATGCTTACGTATTGTTCCATTGTTTATTTTTAAGAAAACTAACACTAGTAGCAACACTGTCAAACAGAACTTTTTGCAACTATTTGAAATTTAATAACTTTACGGATATCATTGATTGTTTTATTATCCAGTGTGTTTTTTGATTACATCTGTGCATACAGTTTGTTTCCTGTTCTCGAAAATTTCATAATCAGTTCACATTCGTTGCGACTTTGTTGCATATTTTTAGTATTTTGACGATCACCCGGCGATGATACGCAAGTACTACAATATTTCACTTCGCGATTAACGAGAGGTTGTGTCGCATCACTAGTTCACAGACTAAAAATATTTTTATGTCAGTTGGACATATTTGATGACATTTCTGCTGATTTCTAAAAAATTAGACTGTACATACACTCTTTTGCCCCAAAAAAAATTGGTAAATTAGCCGGAAAAATCTGTGCCGCCCTAGACGCCAGCCTACACATACAGCCTGCTGGTTAATCCACTACTGCATTGGTTCCCAAACTTATTTGGGACGCGCCCCCTTTCCACCACATAAAAAATTCTCTAGTCAAGATTATTTATTGGTCGTATCGAGTAGTCTGGAATGCATTCTCTCACCGGTCGCAGGTTTTTAGGGTTCCGTAGTTTTATACTTAAGTAGGTACACAGATGACCCGCGCCCCCCTTTATAGGTCTTTGTGCCACCCCTGGGAGTCTCTCCCACATTGGGAACCAATGCACTACTGGAAGATAACTTTGACACTGATCCAGTAAAGTCAAAGTCAAAGTCAAAATTTCCTTATTTGTATAGACTCTGAATTAAATAACGTGAAATATGGGGAAATATTACTCGTACTTACGTTACATTTAGTTACGGTATCTTTATAATACATGTAAAGAGACTGTTTGAAAATAATTTTCATTAGTTTAAAATAATTTGGGATCTATTGGCTGACACTATATTATTATATTATGACATTCTTTACCGAGTTGGAATCGATAAAATCGCATTCAATACCCGACTGCGCCAGAAGGAGGCTTATTTTTCTATTTTGTTCCAACTTTGTGACGTAAGTACCATCGGCAACAGTGTTAACTATCCATCGCCGGTCATGTCGTCTCGTTCTATCGCAAAGAATCACCATTTGATGAGAGCGAGAGCAAAAACGGAATTTGATAGTTAAAAGTGTAGCCGTGTGTACAATTATGTACATGCGTTGGCAATAACACTTGTCGACATTTTAAGCCATCTAAAGCTGTTCAGGCGTCACTATATATACAGGGTGGAAACGATAAGTGATCTCATTCGATTATTTCTAAACTACACAAGATATCGACAATCTGATTACTGATCCTGAAAGTGCTTCACGAGCTCTTTCAAACGATATCAGTAATAGGTTACAGAATTAACTGGATCTATCCATAAATTCAATGTTTTCAGCCTCCATACTAAATGTATGCCACTATGCTAGCCACACAATATTAGAAGTGTTATTTTTTCATTTTAAATAATAAACACTTGAAATTAACTCATAAATTGCATTCTGATTTAAAATTATTAATGGAAAACATTGGCTTTAGGCTTTACTTGCTATAATATTATCAAGACAATGAGTGCCATGACTGTGGCAGTACTAATTGTATGGAAGTTGGAAACATTGAATTTTCGGAGAGATTCAGTTTATTTTATAACTTATTATTGGTACCGTTGGATAGAGCTCGTGAAGCATTTTGAGGATCAGTAACCAGTTTTTCGTTATCTTGTATAGTTTTTAATATTATGTGGTTTTACTAAATGTATGGAGGCTGGAAACATTGAATTTTCAGATAGATCCAGTTTATTTTGTAACCTATTATTGGTACCGTTGGATAGAGCTCGTGAAGCACTTTCAGGATCAGTAACTAATTTTTGGATATCTTGTATAGTTTAGACATAATCGAGTGAGATCACTTATCATTTCCACCCTGTATAGATAGCTCTGATAAATCTGTACTAATATTATATTACTAAAGTAGGTAACTGTTTGTCTATCACCTTTTCACATAAACCGATGTTATTTTTTGCATAGTACCTAGATCACTTGGAGATGAATAAGCTACTTTTGTTCCGAAAATAGATCTTGGAGGTGAAATAGGTAATAAATTAACTAATAATGTGTGGGGAAACAGGGGTAAAATATTCTTTGTAACAGACCGAAATCGACACAGACGAAGCCGGGTAAAATATCTGTCTTTTTCTATGTAAATTTACCATAATATTTATTGAGGAAGAGTGAGAGTGAGTAACACAACAACTATCCAAAGTGAGTAGTATAATTTTCCCTTAATACTTCAATATCTGTGGCATTTTACATTTTCCACTTCTCAAGCGATAGCTAATCTCTATTGTAGGAACATCAAAGCATTTGATAGCAGCATTATAGAGGCATAAACAGATAATTCTAATTAGAGTGAAGTGGGGAAATAAGTACATTAATAGTTCCAGAAATATCAGTAGGTTTGCGGATATTTAGCACCAAAGGCGTAATAATTTCAGGAGACCTCGTCATTTCAACTGAATGACGTGCACTGCTGGAAAAAGCTCTCTCAAGCTCTCACAACGACTGGTCCTGAGCCGTAACCGCCCGCGCCTAAAAAAAAGTAATTTATTCGAATAAAAAGTTTAACTGAATGTTTATTTCCTGAACACTATAATCCGGCCGTTTTTAAGGCGAGAGTGAATAGGCACTTACAAGGCAGATATGTACCATCCTAGACTGCATCTCACCTAACACCAGGTGCGATTGCGGTCAAATACCTGCCTTGTCTAGCATAAAAAAAAGTTTAACTTTTGTTTAAATAAAAATACAATATAAAAACTTTTAGTAATAATAGATTTGAAAAAACATCATTATCCCGATATCCCTATTTAGCCCTACTCCCCCTTATGGAAACCCTTAACCATGTCAAGATCAAACTGATTTACTTACGCTATTACTAATACTTACTAATAGGCATGTGACAGGCTGGTTATCGTTAGAGCTAAGTTAATTACAAATTAATTAGGATAGCGATCAATTATGTGTTTGATCATAGAATACTAATCTAAAATACCTTGATTGATATTTCAGCTAGAGTATTATGGACATTAGCTTAGTTCGTTTCAGCCAAATGACGTCTACTGCTGGACAAAATTAAATGCCTCCCTCAAGATGTCCATAGCGACCGGTCTTGCGCTGCCCGCATCCAGTTTCTTCCAGCGACCTTCACCAGATCGTTGGTCCACCTAGTGGGGGGCCTGCCCACGCTACGTCTTCCAGCCCGTGGTCGCCACTCGAGAACTTTTCTGCCCCATCGGCTATCAGCTCTACGAGCTATTAGCTATAATATTGACTGAATTAAACTTAGTTGGATTAAATGGTTATTTTGCAAGCGTTTTACAATCGAGTTCCCTTAGCACCACTGCCAACTCAAATTGTTTTGGGCTGCGAGCGCTAACGACCGGTATTGGCGTATGTGAGCGCTCCCGCGCGATTTTATTCCTATACCGACGGATTCGGATTGATCCTTGTTAGACAGTGACTACAAGGTTTATTCTTACAGATACACATGCTATATCAGGAACATGATGCGTTCAATGTATCGAGCTATTTGCTCCAGTGTGAAACAAAACCCTTCGGCAATCGGAATTCGGAAGCACAGGGTGTCACACGAAACAATTACAGAGCTCTATTCAACGCTGTGCGTTAGATTTGCTGCTTCACTTAAGCAAGCGTCGTTTGTGAATACGGGCGTAAGGTACGGATATTGGGTGTAGTTTAGGTCCAGCAGTAGTGAAGTGTAGTGTATAAATAGGTGCAATTTTTCAACAAAATGTACCTATGTCAGTCGACTTTATTTCTGAATGCAACTCTACATTCGTCGTTTCAGCCAAATCACGTCCACTGCTGGACGAAGGCCTCCCCCAAGAATTTCCATTACACTCTACACATGCTAGAAATCTGTAATTTACGTGGTTGATTTTAACTAAGACCAAAAAATAGATGAAAACTGGGGAACTAATGACCGTTCCTGTAATCTGTATGATGGCTTTAAAAGATAAAGATTTGGATTTAAATGAAAATAAATAAATATTCCTGAACATTTTCCACTACGCTTCTAGTCCCAACTTTAGTACTATGGGTACTAGACAACGGATATAATTTCAATTGATTCTAAAGAACCTTTCACCTTATTCCGACAATTTCTCCAGTCGACCACTCGAAGCAATGGCCCCCTGAACAAATCGTTTCATCACAAAGGGCAAGAGTTTGTTTTACGAACAGCAGCAAATTAACAGAGGCGGCAACATGAAAAACAATTATTAATTCATTAAGCAACGTGTGGGGCGTCTTAACAAATCGTAAGACGCTATCATAAGGCCGCTGTTCACGGTAAGATTTGGTCGGAAGGCGGCCACACTTGTCAAGGCGGGTTTTAGAACCGATTTAGGCGCAAAATGTCGAAATGTCAAAAGCGCAAAATGTCAAATCCATAAAAATCTTAAACCTAACCTAACTAATACCGCCCCAGTGTAGTGTATCGCCCCGGGTGCCAATCCATGCTACGCCGCCACTGAAAGTGAGTGATGCTTAAAGGTTGGTAGAGGGGTGGAATGAAAACCACCAGTTTGAGTGACTGTTAAATAGCGCTGATTTATTGCTGTAAAGTATTCAATGCGTTTGACGTTAATTTGGGTCAACCGCCCAAACGCTTACTTCATCATTTCAGCCACAGGACGTCAACTGCTGAACATAAGCCTCCCCAATGACTTCCACAACGCACGGTTGGTAGCGGCCTGCATCCAGCGCCTTCCTGCTACCATTATCAGGTCGTCGTCGCTTATTTAGCAATAACCATTATTAGCTATATGAAAAGTGAATAGCTCGTACATCAAGCGTTCCCCTAGTGGCAAGCCTTATCAGTATTTACAAAACGCAAATGTTTGCGAAACAGAGTAAACATCTCAAAACGTCGCTGATGGTAGACCTGGTAATGGGAATTTGTATAATGTATAATAGCCCATTTTGTTATTTGTAGGGCCGGCACATCGAGCTAAGCTAAGCTTGTTCACGCGACGACCTAGTTTTGCGGAATCAGGATTCAGCATCCCGCAAAACTGGACAGTGGTGGGAACACACAAGCATATAACTATCGGTTTTTTGCGGGACACTGCAAACGGGATGTTCGTGTGAATGTTAATATTAAAGTACGTATCCTACTGAACGGGATGCTGCAAAAACAGTTCCTGCAACGGGATGTATCCGTCTTTTTATTAGGTGCTATTTTGAACCAATAATGTGTCTGATTACATAACACTTTGAAATAACTAGTTTTACTCGGTTTATTTCCATAATTTAAAGGTCATGTAGATATTTCTAGTAAATTAGTAAGTGCGTGCACGGAAAAACCTACATTGTCATTGTCAATTAAACATTATCAGCCTTTTAAGTAAAACGTATGAACTAGTTTAAACTAAGTAGTTGCCTTTTTCAAAACAGTCAACCAATTTTAAGTGTGTCGTCGTCACGGAAGCATATAAAACATTGTGACATCGAATCCAAAATGGCCGGCTGTTTTTATTTTTAGACAGATGTGCCTAACTTTTTAAAACAAAGCCTGCTTGTTGTATCCGAAAATCTACGCTCCATGTGGATGAGTTTGAAAATGTTTGTTTGTATAAACAACAGCATATAAAACTACCAATTTTTGTTGAAAATTCAACCCTATAACAACTGCATAAGACTCTACAATGTTTAGCCTCATGTGCTGTCGTATATTTAGTTGTGTCTAAATACTCGGTACTCGTATTTGTCAATTCACATCAGTGGCTTTAGACTAGGCGCAAACCACCGATTTTTAGTTGGCCGATAGTTGGACCCGATTTTAATTTATACGAAAAATTGGCCAAATCAAATTGGCGTAATTTGCGCACTTCCATACATGCCCATACTGATTAACTGCCCGACTAAACTATCGGCCGACGAAAAATCGATGGTCTGTGCCTAGGCTAATTCACGTATTTTGACACAGTTAAAATCTCGTTGACGTTTAGAAGTCGTCCTATTGAAAAACAGTTCTAAATCTACGATTGCCTACACGATAGGATCGCAACTCAGCGATTTGTTATCGTTGAAGTTTTGTTACGTGAATAAGGCTACAGTTTTTATCTTTTTACGAGAGGAGAAGTACAACAAGCAACGCTGACATCGCAATCTGTCTTGTTATGCAATCAAGGAGGTTTTTCCTTTAATTTAAATATTTTCCGTCCTGTTAGATACCTTTAAGGAAAACAGCCCCCTAGACCTCTGTCTAACAGTAGAATTATTCATCATTTCTTCGCTCCTTCTCTTTTGATGAAATCGCGGAAAAGGTGTTATGCTTTAGAGGCCAGTATAAAGGCCACTTTTATAAGTACCTACAACCTACAGACACCTACAAATAAATGCAGTATGTATTATCTATTTCTGAAAAGTCTGAGAGCTTAATATATTTATTAGGTAGGTATAGGTAACCCAAAGTTTTTTTGTATTTAGGTATTTGACTGGAGTCGCAATGATCCAGTCCAGTCTAGGAGGGCACATTATCTGCCCTGTAAGTGCCTATTCACTCTCGCCTTGAAAAGGTCCGGGTTAAAATAATGCTCGGGAAAGACAGACGCAGGCAATGAATTCCAGTCCCAAGCTGTTCGCGTTGAAAAAAAAAGTTATTTGTTGAAGTACGCCTCCTATGTTCTTCTGATTAATTTCGTTGCGGGTCCAATGACAGTTTAACTTTCCCCCGGGACAAACTTGACCTTCACTGGTTGGGCTTTTATTGGCGGTCAAGCTGTAGATCCTGGCTACACAAGAGTTGCAGCGGTGGGAACGAGAGGTGGGAATAGTCCCGTAAGTACTGTACACGGAACCATGCCTGTTCCTTGGCATAATACTTAGTTACTTCGCAGACTGATTTAATAACTTTCATAATACTACTTAAGGTCATCCAAAGGGCGATGGAGCGGGCTATGCTCCGAGTTTCCCTGCGTGATCGAATCAGAAATTAGGAGATCCGCAGGAGAACCAAAGTAACCGATATAGCTCGCAGAATTGCTAAAATCAAGTGGCAGTGGGCGGGGCACATAGCTCGTAGAGACGATTGCCTTTTGGGCAGAAAGGTTCTCGAGTGGCGACCACGGGCTAGAATACGTAGCGTGGGCAGGCCACCTACTAGGTGGACTGACGATCTAGTAAAGTTCGCGGGAAGAGCCTGGATACGGTCAGCGCAGGACCGTTCATTGTGGAAAGCCTTGGGGGAGGCCTTTGTCCAGAGACGGCATTTGGCTGAAACGAACGAACGAACGATAATACTACTTTGACTTTAATTCGTAAAAGGGTGATACACTAGAACTTATCACAGAGCGGCTCGTTCTGCTACAAGTAAATGCTCTATTCTATACTCACCATAACACCAACTGTATAAGAATATGAAATTCAAACTCAGACCGTTGTTCGCTTCCCCGCAAAATTAACGTACAGCAATCTGAATTTATTACCGTTATAATACACTGTTTATAAATAAGAGTACCCTCACTTCTTCATTGTAGCCCAAAGAAACTTCTACCGCCCATTATGTCTGATTAATTTGGTAAACTTAGTTTGCGCTAAATTTCCCAGGCGGCTGGTATTCTGTGGCCATTATACGGGCCTTCATACTGTTTAGGTATTGATTTTATTTATTAAAGCTTTGCAAAGAAGTTGGGGCTTAGATTTTAATGAATTGTAGACTTCTAACAAAGTGGAAACTACTTTTTTGAAGCCCGTCGAACTAATTTGTGCCTTTTTTCTGTAATGATATAGATTTCGGCACGAGTGCGGATCTGAGCCCTGATGGCGTTAAAACTTTTCAACTGCAACGCGGCTGGACAACGAACAATCTTCAGCTGTTTTGACAAATCCGTATCGCGGTGTCGTTTCGACCGCTAGTTCAAACGAAGATGTAACGTAAACGGAACGCAACTGCGCCTCTGAGCAAAAGCCGATAAAAAGCTACTTTTTCTTAAACGCTTCATGAACATTTGCTGTTTTCGTGAAAAAATAAGGTGTACGGAAAGTGGTCGTCTTTGTTTGCGCGTGAACTTTACCGCGATATCGAATTGCACATCATCTGGATGGAGTGTGACTGTAGTGTGGACTAGAGATGAAACTCTGCGAATATCAGACCTACAAAACTTAAGGAATGTTAATAAATACACAGTCATATTCTAAATCAATTGCAACTGGAGTACCCCAATAGCTCCAATTTCATTACAATAGCACTTACCTACTGTAGGCGCGCGAGTTCATGTCCATCGGGGCCTTACTTACTTACTTATTTACTTATACTTACATTTACTTATAAGTTGCAAAAAATATGGAATAAGTAGATAAGGTTGACCTACTTAATTGGTAATAATTATCGATATCGACATTAGCATAATTAGTTAGGTAACAGCACTACCGCATTCCTCAGGATGGACATGAACACGCGCGCTTACTGTACTTATAAAAAAAATACTCCAAATATAGGCCAAATACCTACTCATATTCTATAAAAAATGTTTGAGATTGTATTCTGTTGTTGTACCTATAAATAAATAAATAAATATGCCTCTGCCATTTGGCAGAGAGGCATAATTTTGTAGAGTCGTGTTTGCTGCCTGATGATGACAAAATAGCTCCCATTAAAATCTTCCAGTCATTGACTAACTCGTTTAACGGGCCATCCGCAAACCACTTCGTGTTTCCGAGCGCGATTAATCCGAAAGGTTTTTAATCAATGTCGGATATGCCGGATAATTTGAGTCAGTAACGAACCAATCATTGCTCTTTGATGGTGGTAATTTGACGTTTTTGCTGTACGTGTACAGTTAACTATAAAGTAGGTACAATCAGGCTTGTTCCTTTCATGTACACGTACTGTTAAATAGTCAGCAATTTTGGTACCTGGATGCGGGCAGCGCCGGACCGGTCGTTGTAGAAATCCTTGGGCGAGGCCTTGTCCAGCAGTGGACGTCATTTGGCTGAAACAAACGAAAGATTTTACTTGTATTGAACCATTTACATTGCCTACATAGAAATGGTCGAGAAAATGCTCTAGTGCAGGGTTTCCCATTTTTTTTTTGCCAAGGAACCCTAATTGATTATACTTTTCCTAGCGGAACTCCCGTACTACTCCGCCCGCATGCCCTGCCCCTCCCTTGTGCGTAAACAAGTCGGTGCGAGCGAACAACGTCGGTCACGAAACGTGGGATAATATTTTTTAAGGAACCCTTGCGGCCTTTCCACGGAACCCCAGGGTTCCGCGGACTACCATTCGGGAACCGCTGCTCTAGTGGACCTTTATAATATCTCAAGCGTAAACGTAGGAATAACTGTCAGCCCTTTAGATTTTTTAATATTTTATTCTTCAAAATGATCATTTTAATAGCATCTATCTATCTGTCATAATATAGGTACATTGTCTTCTAAGTAACATTTTAGTATTTATCCAATTCTGCGCGTGTTGGTAGCTTCTATTGTGAGCCATTCTGCCTCGTCAGTCGTTTCGTGAGACGACAAAGGTAGACTGACGACCTTATAAAGGTAGAAAGACGCTGGATGCAGGCCGCTTCCAACCGGCGACTCTGGGAATGATTAGGATATTATCAACAGAATATTTTTTTTTTTATAATTCTACAAGAGATTATGTAATTTAATTGTCGTTATTATGGACACATTAACATTATTTACATGACAATAAATCGATATTTATAGAGATAAATAAATTCAATTCATCAATATTCTGTTTTCCTTTCGAATTGAGGTAAAAAAAACTTGCGTGTGGTAATCTCTGTGATATCACTCTTTCGTAATTTTTACCACTCCTCATTTATTTCGATCTGGTAAAGGTCGGAGCAGGTGCCTGGATACGGGCGGTGCAGGACCGGTCGTTGTAGAATTCCTTGGGGGAGGCCTTTGTCCAGCAGTGGACGTAATTTGACTGAAACGAAGACGCCATAGTGTTTACGTTGATTTACCCGTCACACACGTCTTTGGAATTAGGTTGTGTTGCCAACTTTTTGGCCACTTTAGGTGTCACGAACTATTTGACGCTCACTGTAGATAACTAATCAAATCGTAAAGTCGGAAGTTTATTTACTTATCTATCCTTAATATTATAAAGCTGAAGAGTTTGTTTGTTTGTTACTTGAACGCGCTAATCTCCGGAACTACTGGTCCGATTTGAAAAATTCTTTCAGTGTAAGATAGCCCATTTATCAAGGAAGGCTAAAGGCTATACAACATCACGCTACGATCAATAGGAGCAGAGCAACAATGAAAAATGTAGCGAAAACGGGTCTTCACGCCTACGAAGTCGCGGGCACAGCTAGTTTATTTATATTTAGTCAACACCTTTCGGTATTTACAGATAGATAAAACTAATGTCAATTTTAAAGATGATTATTATCAATCTAGTAGTGGCACTCACATGTAATCAGATAATACGAATGTATAAATTGGTGTAATCAGTACTTGTAATCAAATTAATAGAAAAGATCATCAAGGCTTCAATATGGGATTCATTTTACTGCTTGTGTTAAGTTTTTGTGCTAGTGCGGTGTTAGCGAATAACGATAGTAAGAATACTTTTATATTGTTCTATTGATTGATACTTTGATAGTAACTTCGAATAATTTAAACCTTATTTCAGCAGTGTTCTTACAAAAGTTTATAAGTTATCCTTTTTCAATGCCCGCCAAAGTTTGGATTTCTGGATATTTGGATGTTTGTTACTCTTTCACTGAGCTCTTTCACGTAAAAACTACTGAACGGATTTTGTTGAAACTTCATAAATGTCATAAATCTGTCAAAACTCTCCATACAAAAAACACCGGTTATCGTTTAAGTTACTGTTAAATTGAAGTGGTGCAACTCAGTCTTAAGATCTTCCAGTGTGCTGTGTAACATGCTATAATTAATTTTAAACTTTCGCGTTGCATTTAAATATTTATTTATTTATTTATTTATAAAAGGTATAACTACAAACAGTTTACAGTCTATACTTGATCGTAAAGAAAAAGTGTTAATAAGTTACAAACTGGACCGTAAATAGGCTTAACTTGATATGTTATTGACCAGCTTTCCTTTACAGAAGTAGTAGTCTGCTACTATGGAACTTGGGCGACATACCGCTGGGGCGTGGGCAAGTTCGACGTGGAAGATATAGACCCGTTCCTCTGCACGCATCTGGTGTACTCCTTCATCGGCATCGACGCACAAGGAACTGCTGTTTCCTTGGATCCTCACTTGGATCTGGGAGACGTGAGTTGGACAAGAGGTTAGTGATAAAGAATAATAAAATTCCCTGCGAGATCGAATCAGAAAATAATGAGGACATCCCCAGGAGAATCAAAGTGACCGACATAGCTCGCAGAATTGCTAAAATCAAGTGGTAGTGGGCCGGGCACATAGCTCGTAGAAACAATGGCCGTTGGGGCACAAAAGTTCTCGAGTAGCGCCCACAAGCCGGAAGACGTAGCGTGGGCCGACGATCTGGTGAAAGTCGCCGAAGGTGCCTGGATGCGAGCGGCGCAGGACCGGTCTTTGTGGAAATCCTTGGGGGAGGCCTTTGTCCAGCAGTGGACGTCTTTCGGCTGAAACGAACGAATAAACGATAGTAAAAAATTACCCACAGTTACCTACTTTAGAAGACTTTAAAGCACCCACCCGATTAGCACCATGACTATTCTATGCACATCACCTACTTTTAATAGCAGTCTGCAGTACCTAATGGTTGATAATGTATTTGTTAGACAGAACGCTATAAGATTAAAATGTTTACTCCAAAAGATTTAGTGTGACTGCATTTGATATCTTTGAGTGATGATCAGGCCGAGCGTGGAACCGAGCTTCATTCGGAATCCCTGACTGACTCAGTTACTAAGTTTATACCGCGATAATAAACTGGTGCGCAATGCGTGAGTCGTATGACGTCACAAAAGGACGTAGTTGTGACAATAACAGCATACTTGAAGCATATCTGAAGTATCGCTGACGTTTGTCGTAAGAAAAACATCTTCCCACACTACTCTACTACCGCAAGAAACTACTCAGTAATACTCTTTGATTGAGTATTCAGGGCGAAGCTTCCACTTTCATGAAAATATGCAGGCCAAGAATTTCCTCGATGTGGATAAAAATATCCGCTATTACTAATATTGTTGTAACCTGTTTATCTGTCGTCAGAACATAAACATTCAATACTCTTACTTACAGATAACTTCAGGAAATTCACCTCATTGAAAGATAAGAATCCAAACCTGAAAACACTTCTCGCTGTGGGAGGTTGGAATGAAGCATCTGCCAAGTACTCCGTCGTAAGTACACTTAAACCTACTACTTAGAACCGTATATACCACCGAGCCCATTGTGACTTTGTGAAAAGTGGATTGACCGAGAATATTTGAAGGAAGGTAGCAGGGAAGCGCTGGATGCAGGCCGCTACCAATCGATCCATGTGGAAAGCATTAGGGGAGGCCTATGTTCAGCAGTGGACGTCCTATGGCTGACATGATGATGATTTGAAGGACGCGGGAAGCGCCTTGATGCGGGCGGCGCAGTACTAGTCGTTGTAGAAATACTTGGGGAGGCCTTTTTCCAGCAGTATATGAAACTCTTTTGGTAGTAAAGAAGAAGAAGATCCAACCGAAATGTTTTGAATTATGATTTTGTAACTTGATTATTTTAATATTGTCATTTGCAGATGGCTGCAAATCCAAACTACCGTCAGAACTTCATCCAGTCCTCTCTAGCAATGATTCAAGAACACAACTTCGATGGTCTGGACGTAGACTGGGAGTACCCCAACCGAAGAGACACGGTGCACGGATCAGCTGACATTGACAACTTCAGCACTCTCCTCAAGGAGTTGAGGGAAGAGTTCGATAAGCATGACCTGATGGTGACAGTCGCTGTGTCTGCCGTCGAAGAAAGGGCTTTGCTGTCATATGACGTTCCCGCTGTAGCTAAGTAAGTTGGTTTGCATTTCATCATCATCATCATTTTTTATTTTCAGCCATAGGACATGTAATGCTGAACATAGCCCTTCAAAAGTGATTTCCATATTGATCGGTTGGTAGCGGCCTGCATCCAGCGCCGTCCTGCAACCCTTTATGAGGTTCAGTCCACCTTGTGGGTAGACGTCCTGCACTACGCTTTCTGGTACGTGGTTTGCATTTACGTTGGGTGTTTTTAGATGAGCAAAATTGTTTTGAATACGATGTAGTTTGTACAGACAACTATGACAGTTATGGTCATGAAAACTGAGAGAAAATGATAGTGTGATTACTGATGAGTAATTTATACCCGGAATCATAGATGTTAATGAATATAATCTTCACGGTATCAATATAATATCTATCTTATCACTATAGTACAAGTTTTGCTTCGTTTGGGGGCCAGATAATAATTGTAAAAAAAGATTTATATTGTCTATTAATCCTACCGTTTTAAATGTTCCATAATCTTATCTATTAGTTACTAGTAGCATCTAGGCACAATAATTAGCCCAAGCTGAAATATTATATGAACTGGACAAAAATAAATAAATCAAGGGAACACCAAATTATCATTGAAAGTTATTTAAGATGGCACTACTCCGCCATCTACGACAAAACTAACCTTTTTAACTTTTGATGGCAGCTTTATCCCGCTGTAAATGCTCTCCAATAATTCAGCTTTCCTCATCAGGTACGTAGACTACGTAGGCGTCATGGCATACGACATGTACGGGCCATGGGACCCCGTGACTGGTCACAACGCACCTCTACATAGAAGTGAGGGCGACAGCACTGAAAATGAAGCCGCTCTGTACACTGTTGAGAATGCCATCAAGTTCTGGCTTAAAGCAGGTAAAGAACCATAATTGTAGAATGATGATACCAATGATCATATCAGTTTAAGACGCCTTTCGAAAAATATTATAAGGGTGGAAAAGATTTACCGCAGTAACACAGTTAAACAGCTGTTTTAGTAATGCTTGATACAACTTACGATACTTAACTATCCTCTTAAAAAATTAACTCCATTATTTGGAAATGTAGCATATCCTTGCAAGAGGCAAATAAGTACACAAAGTGCACGGCCCTAATCTTTAACCAAGCTCTGGTATCCACAGAGCCCACATCAATTTGAGTTTTATTCTATGAAGAACTAAATGAGGACACCGTGGATCTTTACTCCATTATGCCATTGCATCATCACAAGGAAGAGGAACTGAAAAACAATTATATGCAGTTACTTGACTTTTAATTACTACTTTTATTTTCCAGGATGCCCTCCCGAGAAGTTAGTGATGGGGGTTCCATTCTACGGGCGCACGTTTACCTTGTCTGATACTAATGCTAACACCCCAAGGTCGTCTGCCATCGGTGCTGGTCTCGCTGGTCCGTACACTGCTACCAGTGGATTTATTGGGTATAATGAGGTGCGTGGTATTGATTTATTATGTCATTTGCTTTTGCATATCAATTTATCGCTGTAATTGAAAAAGGGAACATCACCAGCTTACTTTCCCTCGAGATAAGAGTCTTCATCAAGGGAAAGTTATTCATTCATGATCTCTATTTCTCTATTCTATAAATGAAATACGATATAGAGCACAAAAATAAAAAAAAAACTCGTAATAACTAATTTATTTTTTCAAATAAGCTTAATTTAAAAAGCACTTTTACATGTCCCTGTTACCCTACCACTGCTTCGAGACAATAAAAGGGCCAGTGCTGAAAAGAAGCAGCGCAAGAAACTCAGTCACTATTGTCAGCCTCCTTTTCAAGGGCACTACATTTAAACTTGCTATATCATCATTCCAATCATCCCATGAGTGTGATATCGAATAATAATAGTGAAAGCGGTAACAATTTCACTTATGAACAACATCTTTTCTTGTTCACAGTTCTGTTACCTTCTCAAGACCGAATCCTGGACTGTCCGGACCGACCAGCTAGCCAAAGTTCCATACGCCTTCCGTGCCAGCAACTGGGTATCTTACGATGACGTTGAATCCATCACCACCAAAGTGGAGTACGCTAACAGCTTCAACCTTCGCGGCATCATGCTCTGGAGTATCGAGACTGATGACTTCCACGGCCTCTGTGGGGAAGGAACATTCCCTCTGCTGAAAGCTATCAATAAAGCGTTATCAATAGACTACGTTACTTCAACTCCTACACCAGGAACTACAGTTTCTTCTTCTTCTTCTACCTCAACGTCAGAAGCGTCTTCGAGTGAATCTTCTTCAAGCAGTAGTAGTAGTACTACTACAACAACAACTACAACACCTATCCCTGGTTTGTCCTTATTTCAATTTTAATAATTGCATGATCTTTTTGATCTAGTCGTAAGTTATTAATACTATTCAGGTACAATAATAATATTTGAAAAATCGCTAATCTAGATACACTACTTCCAATTTGAGCTCTATCTCATTCATTGTCTAAGAACTGACACTGTGCTATTTTACCCTTTACTTGTATCCTATTACTGATACTTCAGCTGTCAGGGATCAAGTGGAGTTCGAAGAACTTTATTAATGACAATATTAATTCTTACAGGGGGTGGTTCCGAGTCATCACTATGCAAAGAAATCGGCTACATACCAGACCCTGCAGACTGCTCATCGTACTACGTGTGCATAGAACAAGTAGACAACAGTCTCCTGCCCATCAAATTCCAATGTCCTGGCAGATTATACTGGGATCAAACCTACTTGAACTGCAACTACGATTATTTAGTTGAATGCAATGCGTAAAATAGTATCACTCGGTGGATTACCTGCGCACCTCGCTGGAATGCGACTCTCTCTCGCACTCACACGCACATCTCCCTGCGTTCGCCCCGTCCGTACCAGAGCGTCGATGTGACGTCACGGCTACCAGGTGTGCAGTTAATTCAACCGGGTTGAATATTCTAATTGGTTGTATAATCGACAGCATATAATGACTTTACATTTTTATTGGAAAATAGTACTTATTTTAAAAACATAATAAGAGAGCTTGATGTGTCGTCTTCTACCATCCCTTTGAAAAGTGGTTTGCTGAATACGCTTTACTTTTCTTTGACAGTTACTTATTTCCTAGTATCGTTGTTTTCAAAGATATTATTTCGATTTTCTTTGATCTTCAATGTAACAAACATCGATTACCATACATCATGAGCAGTATTTTGAAGAATCTTATCTTTATAATTTATCTTTCGGCGTGAATATTCTCTGAATATAATATAAAAATTAAATAAATGAAGCCTTTTCTAATTTATTTGTTTTATTAATATCAATCTGTTGAATAATCCTTGTATGAGCATATCCCTCTAATCTCATTAACACGATCTTTTAATTATTTTCTTGGGAAATCGTGTTTCCCAAGAACTTTCCGTGTATTCCCAGTCTGTAGTCCCAGTAGAGTACTGGGATTCCCAGTAGTTCTATTAACTGGACTACTGAGATTTCTATTCCCAGTAGTCCCATGTGATAGGTACTCAGACATGATTCGATATTGGCTTCTTGGATATTTTTCCCATTTATCCTCAGTGGTGACAGTCGGGAATAGACGTAAATAACAGTACGAGTAAATTATAAAAATAGCTAAGACAGATTTTTAGTTACAAAATCCATTATTTAAATATCGATTTGACTGTGTAACAAACAATTAATGTAACAATCAAAGTACAAAGCACTTGTTATTACAACTTTGTTTTGGTACGAGAAAAAAGCTAAGTCCATGTCAAAACATATCTCCCCAAATTATTTATCCGCGTCGCCTGGGGGATCTTAAAAAGGCTGATCCATTGTCATGATAAATACACGGAGAATTATTCAAGCACAAATAAACGTGGATGTGGTATTTTTTAAGATAACACAAGATTTTGGGAAAAATACGCTTTCTTGAACCTCACAAAGTACCTACATCAATACTTATTCGTATACTTTTCTATTATTCCCTATCATCTTTTAACTTCGCACTCCTCCTATGTTCTTCTGATTAATTTCGTTGCGGGTCCAATGACAGTTAACTTTCCGCCGGGACAAACTTGACCTTCACTGGTTGGGTTTTTATCGGCGATCAAGCTGTAGATCGCTACACACAGGAGTTGCAGCGGTAGGAACGAGAGGTGGGAACAGTCCCATATCATCTTTTAAATACATCATTATGATTTACTCTTCTTGTTGATGTCATAAAAGGCAAGTAAGGGACAAATAATACGTGAACAGGCCTACCCTTCTAGCGTGGAAAGTTTGGGGCAAATCCTATTTTTATCTTGTTAGTAAACTAGAGATCAGTTGGGATCTATCAAGAATAGATAGTACTCATCTACTACACTAACAATTTATTCACCCTTTATTTTTACTGGCGCTCAAACGAAGTTCCTAACTGTACAGTAACTGAACGAACCATAAATATTTTGCAAACAATTTATCTCAGTAAGAATTACCTATGTCAGACAGCCAGAGATTGCAATCTCGTGGACTGTGATCTGCTGGAATCCCCAAGGATTATAGTGCAGTATTGCTTGCCGCAGCAAACAACTCAAGGAATATGTATTGGCTAATGCAATTTCGATTAAAGTTATTTGTTGGCGATTAGAATTAAAGCTATTTACTACAGGTGGTACTAGTAGTAGGCATGATGACATTGGTTTTGGTGGGTTCATCATTAATTCAGCCATCCACTGCTGAACATAGGCCTCCCCCAATGCTTTCCATGTTGATCGATTGGTAGCGGCCTGCGTCCAGCGCTTCCTTGCTACCTTTACGATGTCGTCGGTCCACCTTGTAGGTGGACGTCTCACGCTGCGTTTTCCGGTACGCGGCGTTTGGTGGGTTATTGACCATCAATTTCGGCCGTTTGGTGTAGTGGGTACTAACCCATAGTACAAGCTTTGCTTAGTTTGGGACTAGAGGCGCAGTGTAAAAATGTTCAAGGATTAATTATTATTAATGACTTGCGTCCAAAGGAGACGAGAATAAGGATAAAATAAAATCTTCAGTGCTTTTGAAGTTACAAACCTTTTTTCTGAAGTCAGCAAATATAGTTATGTACCTAGCTACTTACATTGTGATATGTGATGACGTGCTATTGCCTGAAAACTTACCTCTGCATGATTTTAGATTTAAAAGGCATGTTATGTCGACGAAATTCGTTCATTCATTAAATTCTAGTCATCAAAGTAATTTCTTCTGCAAGATCTGTTTTAAACTAGGCCAAAGTGTTTATTAATTCCTCTTCCAGGAAAGCCTCGCCCGTTGACTTTCCAGGAAAGGCTGTAAATAAGGCATTTTATGCCAATAACAAGTTTAGGTCGCCCTTATAGAACTACAGAATAACATTGAATTTTAATAAACAGTCTAAAATTCTAAATAATTTATAAGTAGACAATTCGTAGTGTTGTATCAAACAATCTACTAAGTGTGAGTTGCACCACCTTAACTATAACGATAACCGGTGCTTTTTGGATGGAATTTGACAGATTTTTTATTTTTTTTTGTCAATGTTAAAATAATATGGTACAACTCAGATTTAGCATTTAGCAATTATTCTCACAGAAGATGTGATTCTGGTAAGTTACATAACAACTTTTTAAATGGAAACGCTGATATCATTTGTATGGGGAATAAGTTTCATAGATATCAATTTAGGTATTGGTGCGCTACAAAATGTTTTCAGGCTGAAGATAAGTACATAGGGCAATTTTGATTGTAAAGCTCGTAATGTAGAACTACATACTTACCCATATAATGTATCTACATGTTTATCTATCTAGCTAGATAATCAACTGTCTGCAGAGTGTACACAAATACAGGGTGTCCCAGAATGGGTGAATCAAACTGCTAATATAAGGGGAGGTAGCTCTACTAATCCCTAAAAAATATGAAAAAAATAAAGCGCATAAGAAAACAAAAAAAAATTTTTTTTAATAAGTGAAAATAAATCAGCTTTGCCTAAGTATCTGGCTATAATTGCTGCGTTTGGAGTTTATTTGTACTTTTTTTCTTATTAATATTAATTGTACATGATCGCTTCGTTTGTCTGTAAACAAACTTTTGAAAATAATAACTAGATTTCGAGTTTAGAGCACTTTATTTAATAAAAAATTCCGAACTCAAAATTTTTTTTTTCATATTTGATTTGATTCAGTTTGATTCACCCATTCTGGGACATCCTGTATACTGTCTTCACCGACAATTTATATTTGCGAGCCATCTTAATGAAAATACTTCTAAACAGTCTGCCCTACTTTCTCTATAGATTCAAGGGGAGATTAGCGATTTCTGTATCGATGTGTAAGCACATTTTTTTGTATGATCAGTCATTATTTATTGGACGTGTGTTGCCGGAAAATTGATAAGCTTATCTTGTATAATGACTGATTGCTGACACTATCAAGTTGTATCTGTGGATGTAGCAGTTCATCAAAAGAACGATTATTGTTTTAATTTTAAATTAAGTAGGCATATCTTCTAATGTACTATACGTTTCGACTGCTAGTGGAGTTGGCCAATTTTTTTTCAGTTATCTTAATAGTAGGTATATTATTCGTGAGGAATATGTAGGCCTATCTATTTTATGCGTCAAAACTGGTTTTCACTAATGATATTATTTGAGAATATATTTATTTTGTAGTAATAAACGGATGAAGCTCGCTTCCACCTTCGGCCTGATCATCACTTACCATCAGAGATACAGGCCAAGAGCTTCCTCGTTGTGGATAAAAAAAAAAAGTAGTAAGTACCTACTATCGGGGTTAACGATGGGTGCGATTAGTTATACATAGTGAAGTTATTAAGTTCCATGCCCAACATCTTGAGGTGGGCACTAGACCATTCTGGGGTGGGCACAGCAGCAGGCTACGAAACTACAAACTACTCGTAACTCAACTTTAGAGAAACGGGGGTTTCAACGCGTCATTTTTTATATGATTTACATTTATTTACAAATCAGAAAGAGCAATGGTCTCAGTATTGAGCCTTGGGGCACTTCCATTTTTAGAGGGGCGCCCGAAGAGTTAGTTCCGTGAATATCTACTTTTTGTAATCTGTCTCAGAGGTAAGAGTGTAATATGTCTTGCCTGATACGCCATAATCATCATCATCATCATTTCAGCCACAGGACGTCCAATGCTGAACATAGGCCTTCCCCAATGACATCCACATCACACGGTTGGTAGCGGCCATACGCCATAATGTTCCAGCTTAAATATCAGAGTTTAGTGATCAACTCAGTCAAACGCCTTCGATAAGTCACAAAATACAACAATAACATCTTTTTTCTCTTGCCAAGCATCGAAAATGTGTTTGATAAGAACAATCCTTGCATCGATCATACTTTTCCCTTTTGTGAACACATTGTTTTTCATGAAATATTTTATTCAAGTTAATATGAGACAGTAGATGGGCACTTCTTCGAAATCGCATTCTTCGGCTGATTCATATGGACAAATTTCAAATTCAATTTTAGGTTTGTAACATAGACTCATATGAAAATAGGTACACCCAATAACATATATTTGGATAAGGGACTCGTTTTTGTAAAGTAGTTTTCAAGATATCGACGTTCAAATATTTTGTGCCCATATGAATCAGAATTTGTTACATATTAATCAAAAATAGAAAAAAAAATTATGATATTTATATATACAATTGGCTCTAAATTAAGAAAATAATCATATTATAACAAAAACAATGATCTGTTGTTATGATAAAATGCAACGATTCCACAACAATTCGTGAAAAAACATGTTTTTGAAACTTTAGTATACATCCATAATATTTTGTCATCATCATAATCATTTCAACTGAACATAAGCCTCTCCCAATGATTTCCATAATGACCGGTTGGTAGCGGCCTGCAACCTGCGCCATCCTGTGGGAGGACGTTCTACACTGAGCTTTCCGGCACGTAGCTTCCACTCCAGAAACGTGCTATCCCATCGGCCATCATTTCTGTATACTATGTGTCCTGCCCATTATCACTTCAGCTTGCTAAAACATCGGACTATGCCACCATGCGACTTTAGATCGTTTACGGATCTCCTCATTACAGATTCGATTGCATAAAAAAACAAGCATAGTCCACTCCATAGTACACTATGCAACTTTGTGGTTCGTAAGCCTACAGTGAGAGGCCGCTTTTCAGTACAATTTGTCATCACTGATAAACACACACTGGATGTAGACTTTCATCTTATGGCACTAAGGTATTTTAGATGACTCTACTGAGCTGTATCACTTATCCAAGCTATTGTTGTTAAGACGTCCACCTACAAGGTGAAGAAGGTGAGATGAGCTTATAGAGGTTGTGGCAATGGCAATCAGTTAATCTCGAAATCATTGGAGGCCTATGCTCAGCAGTATTATGTGCTATGGACGCCATAAGTATAGCTGAAATAATAATAAAAATAAATAAATCGTGGGGCAATTTCATACAGCGCCATTTAGCTACAAAATAAGCAACAAATATGCTTGTGTTATGGTTGCTAGCTTAACGGATATACTACTTATTTACTGTTTAAACACAAATTATTCTTAACATAAAAATGATAATGTTTTTTTTATTCATAACAAGACCGCAATCGCACCTGGTCTTAAGTGATATGCAGTCTGGGATGTCATTCTTAGTTAAAAAACCCTTTTTTGGTGCTTGAAAAACCAAAAACTAATTTATTTTATGATTCATATAGGGCCCTGACCATATGAATCACGCACAGATAAATCAGTTTTTTGCCTAAAATCGAGCAAAACTCGTCATACATACAGACTACAGTGTTGTCATTTTTCTACATGATTATATAACCCAAAAGCATCACAAGAAAGACAGATTAGATTTTTAATGCAGTAATGTAATTTTATAAAGTAGGCATTGTAATCAGCATGCCACCTGAACCAAGCACAGATGAATCAAGTATTTGCCTTCGTCACACCGGGTTCTAAGCCAACCAGCTCCACGTCTGCCTTCTAGCTCATCCGTTGCAAGATGGGCTTGCCTCCACGCCAGAAACCAGACTCTCATGATTAAAACCTGACCAGTTATGGTCAAGAACAGCTCACGCCATATGAATCAGTATTTTATGCCGGACACTGCTTATTTATTTTTTTGCGAACAAACTAACTTAATTAAAATTATGACACATTTTTTTTGTAGAAGGACAACTCATTAGCTTTCGAAATAATTTTAATTTATATTGATATATCAAAAGGAAAATGCTACATCAACCATTTTGTTCCGGAAAATGGCTAACGGACACACCATATGAATCAGAGAATCACACTTCAAATATTTTTATTTTGTATAAAGACAGCAATTATGTCAAAAATGTTATTTGCGCCAGATAGGGCTATATAGCTAAGCTATATGAAAAAAAATAATGCATGCCATTTTGTTAGTTGGTTACAGAACTATACCCAAAGACATCGAAAATTTTGCCTCCGAAGAAATACCCAGATGATACAATTTTTTTATTTTTTCGAATATTTTAATGAGAAATTACATTTCCATAAGTAGTCACGTTAAGATAATAAAAATGGAATTTCTATATGTACTAAAAGTCACGTTAAACTAGATTTCACTACGCGTAATTTTTTGTAGCTGCTAATGTTTATTTATATGCAGTGTATAATTTAGGCTGTAACTATGCGATAAAAGTAATTGATTTGTAGTTTTATCAATTTAGTAGCGTCATTCATAAATTATCTGATAAAAGGAATGTATATATTCTTGTAATAGCAGTCTTGAATGCCATAGCTAAGTTCGAACCAGGCTTCACTATGGGATTGATTCTATTATTTGTGTTGAGTTTTTGTGCCAGTGCGGTGTTCGCGAATGACGATAGTAATATCCAATTTTATTTTGTTTTAGAGATTAACAGGAACATGTAGAAAAAAAAGCTTCCTTCCATAGTTCAAGTTTAACTTCCATGTCGAACTGACATGTGACATGACCATACCCTCTGCAGCAAGCCATAGCTCTTTTCAGATTACCAGTTGATTCAATTTCAGATGCTTTATCTGCAAATGTATCACAAATCCAACCTTATCATTGGGAAGTTCACACCATCAATCAACATCAAATAATGAATTGAATTATTATCGTCAGCCTATAGCAGTCTATTGCTGGGTATATGCCTCAAAATATGCCGGTAGACGACCTCAAAGGTAGCAGAATAGCGCTGGATGCAGGCCGCTACCAATCAATCTTATTTTGAAATCATTGGTGGAGGCCTATATTTAGCAGTGGATGTCCTATGGCTGAAATGATGATAGATAATGAATAACATGCCATATGACTCTGTCTTCAGCTTGTCGTCACTTCATCCAGCTAGAGAGCGTCCTACAACCTATGCTGATGTATTGCACAAATTACTGATAGGTCCGTTAACCTCTTGTACTAAGCAAAATATTACGAGCGGCTCCACCATTAGTCTAGCGGAGGCGGGATTTGAACAACCGTCCTTCGATCTTAAGTCGGCTAGTCGGACACCTTTCTCCGTTCGGCTATAGTCGCTTCAGTATCATATCAACTAATCTAAGATATTGGCTACATAATATTAACCTCTTCTTACAGAAATAGTAGTCTGCTACTATGGCACATGGGCGACATACCGGACTGGCTTGGGCAAGTTCGACGTAGACGACATCGACCCATTCCTCTGCACGCATCTGGTGTATGCCTTCATCGGCATCGACGCTGAAGGAACAGCTCAGGCGCTTGACCCTGAACTTGATGTTGAAAGAGGTTAGTGCAAAAATTGGTATCCTTCCGTTTGGCCAAATTACTTTTCGCCAAATTTCACTTCGCAAACAACTTATCGCCAAAGTTTCATTTCCCAAATCAACTTTTAGCAACTGTACTTTTCGCAAATAAATAATTTGGTCAAATTATCATTTGGCCAAATTTTACTTGGCAAACGTTTATATAGCAAATGTTTTATGTTGCCAAATATTATATCCCAAATAATTTGTTTGGCCAAATTGACACTTCACATACTTACCCACCGTTACCCACAAATCAAAGTATAAGGCACATGATCATGGTTTTCACAAGAATTTTATGTAAAACATTGCAGGAAATAGTATGATTGCAAAAAGTAGGTATTACAGAAAAAAGTAGGTTAGGTTAGGTTAGAACAGTGACCCTTAATGCGCGAAGGCGAGCGAAGCGTGCCGCGTCAGCGGCCGCCGAGCGCTAGAATCACCTCTATTGTTAATGAATCGTTTGGAAATTTCGATAAAAAGAATGAAATAAGGAAATTAATGTAGAACAAATTTTATATTAACTACCCACTAAACAAAATAATAACCACAAGCTAATTTGTATCCATTCTATGCACCAATCAAATTATTTTGTAAATAGTTTATCGTGAAATATTTTTGCCTAATGAAACATTTGGCAAACCATACTTTGCCAAACAATAATTTGCTAAACAATAATATGCCAAAAACAACATTTGCGAATTAAAAGTTTGCAATAAGTTGCTTTGCCAAATGAGAATTTGCCAAATGAAAATTTGCGAAACGTTGTTTGCGATGTGATAATTTGGGAAACGTTTTTTGGCCAAACATTAGTAATCCGCAAAAATTAGATAGGAGTAGAAGAAAATCTATATTATTATACAAAGTGCGCTCGGGCAACTCTCATAGACAATGCTCACGGGCACGATATTGCCAATAGCGCGCGAAGTGTCGCGTAACAGTCTAAACACAAACTAGTGCGAGCTTGAATGCCTTGTCTGTGTGCGTATGCAAAATGAAGTATTATCGGCAACAGTGTTAACTGCCCATTGCCGGTCATATCGTCTCGTTCTAATCGCAAAGAATCACCATTTGATGAAAGCGAGAGCAAAAACGGAAATGGATGGATAGGACACTGTGGCCGTGATGATCGTCTTCTGTTACTACCTATCTGTTTTATGGTTAGTGCTCGTGAAAATTGATGTTTATCATCTCAATTTGCAAACAAAATTGACTTTGAACTGTACATAAACATTACTACCTACCTACTTTGCAATTAAAAATGGGTTTATAAAATATAAAAAGACAGACTTCCTTTTTACAGTACCTACTTAGATTTGTATTTTAATCGTGAAATCATCTATTATAGCCTTCTTGCTGGCGATTCATGTTAGCAATGTATTATCATAATTACTCTAAAATCAAACGGAATAGGGAATAGTCTCCACTAAGACCTATCAAAACGAACGTTGATTCTTTCATTTGTTTTTCTATGATACTATACTGGTCATCACAAAAATCGGCCCACGTTTTACAGGAAAACTCGTTTCTACTGACACAATCATGGTGCCCCAACAATATTGGTGTTATTTGAAAGCCCAATAAATATCCTTAAAAAAAAAACACATTTAATTTCTTAATAAACGATCATCATCATCTTCATCATCAAATGTGACTTGAAAAAAGACCTCACTTTGGACTCACCTCTGGGATCAATTAGACCAATTTTTATGGTTAGAAAACCAAATAATGATCTCACGTGTCCTCTTTAACAGATGAATAGCGATTAATCCCAACTTAACAGTTTTACAGCCATAAAAGTTGGCTCAAGCGTAACTACCTATTTTTTGGAGAAGTGACTCTGGATTCTTCTACAGACACATTTTTGGGGTAAAAACCTTTCCTTTAATGAAATGAAGTTTAGAACTAAGCTTTTAAATGGTGCCAATATTAGTGGGAAGTGGGGATGCATACGTTTGAAAGTGCTTGTCGCGGGAGGGTCGATTTTTGTAATGACCAGTGTAGTAAATCCCATGTCGATCCTCAATTTTCCGACTATCTAAACCTACTAACAGACTTTGAAAAAAAAAAAACAACAGGTAACTTCAAGAACTTCACTTCGTTGAAAGAAAAGAACCCGAACCTCAAAACGCTTGTAGCTGTCGGAGGATGGAGCGAAGGGTCAGCTAATTACTCTATTGTAAGTTTCTACTTACTTTTACTTTTCTACAACTACATTTTGTTATCTGCCTTAATTGTATTTCGTTTATGGCATTAATTAACATACTTAAGATTTGGAATTAGGCACCTACCTAATCAATTTTACTAACAAAGTAGCAGACAGTTTAATTGCTGATGCAAATCAGCTTAGAAAACGGCTTAGTAACATACAAATGTAGGTACTATAATGCAGATTATCTCTAAGTATCAATGTTGAATAGGCCGTAATGTACCCCAATATCCAAACTAAGTAGCAACAGGAATAGGTACAACTTATTTTACAATATTAAATATTATTTCAGATGGCAGCAGAACCAGAATATCGGCAGAACTTCATCAACACCTCTCTGGCATTGATACTGGAATACAACTTCGATGGTCTGGACGTAGACTGGGAGTACCCCAATCGCAGAGACACGGTGCATGGTGAAGACGACATTGAGAACTTCAGCACTCTCCTTAAGGAGTTGAGGGAGGAATTCGATAATTACGGTCTACTGCTGACAGTCGCTGTATCTGCTGTGGAGGAAGCTGCTGTGCAGTCTTATGACGTTCCAAGTGTTGCCAAGTATGTTCTTTCATCCTAAGTTTTTTAATATTTTGCGCCGTAGATGGCGTATCAGTTGTTTTTGTGTTGAGGCTAATGTTAGTGAGATGAGCAAGACAATTTGTGCCTAGAGTCTTTAATCTATGTCTCTATAGCACAAAGTATAATATCGCTATAGCACAAAATCTACTTAGTTTCGGGTTAGTTGAAATAACGCACAAACGTGGTGTTATAAATAAAGACTTTCACAAAATAAATAAATTACACTAATGCCCGTTTTCACCTCCAATCCCTAATTTTTAAGTGACCCCTATGAAAACAAAATTCCTGTTATGTGTTACCATAGAGGTCACTTAAAAATTAGGGATTGATGGTGAAATCGGGCATAAGTATACTATTAGAGACATCATTTGCTATTATCACAGACCAGTAGGCCTAAGATGCGCGCCGTGATAACTTTTATCGACGTCAAAATATATGGGCAAAATCGATAAAATGGCGTGATAACCGCTTATCGTGGCGCGCATCTTAGGCCTACTGTTATTGAATCTTGAGCGTTCAAGACTACTGGCACTACTTATCTCTTCTGTTACTCGAATTCTTTATTATATTCCACTGTATGCATTATAATAATCCATCTTTCCACACCAGGTACGTAGACTACATTGGCGTCATGACATACGACATGCACGGCTCCTGGGACTCCGTGACCGGCCACAACGCGCCTCTGTTCATAAGTGAAGGCGAGAGTGCTGAGAACGAAACCACTCTGTACAACGTCAATAACGCTGTCAAGTATTGGCTTAGTGCAGGTAATGACCTTCAGATCTTTGAGAAACAATACTTCGTAAAACAAGTATTTTTGATCTCGAAGATGCTCTTCTCAACTTCTTCTCTTCGTCGCTACACTTTTGACGAGTGGTCGTGGTCGTTACATCTGGTTTGGTTGCAAGCCTCGCAATCCGCCGCCATTCCTCCAGCATAGCAGCCTTCCTTTGAGTTATTCAGACCAATGATTGCGGCTTCAAATTAATCTGTCCAATCTATGGGCACTAAAAATTTCTTCACCTTAACCTTCCTTTATTATTCCAGGATGTCCTCCCGATAAGTTGGTTATGGGGGTTCCATTCTACGGGCGCACATTCAACCTGAGTGACCCTTCGGTTAACGCTCCAAATTCAGCTTCTAACGGAGCTGGTCTCGCCGGTCCTTACACTGCTGAAAGTGGATATGTTGGGTATAACGAGGTAAGTGCTGCTTAAATCTGTCTAGTTAAACAATATTATGTTAGTTAATGAGCAAAGGGTCATAATAATCGACCACTTTATTCATCAAGAAGGTTTTTTACAACAGGATAAAATCCTTGAATGAAGATCAGGCATTAGAATTAGCCTAACGTGAGAAGACTATGTAGATCAGCCTACTAACTTCATAAGATTCTCTACTATATGGCAACACTCGTATAAGATAAGGGAGCATTTATATAAAACTCAATTACTACAGCTACTAATTCACAATTACTAATTCACATGAATTCAATAATGATTCCTACTTTATAGCAAAAGATGTCACTGCTTCATTGACGTATGTATGAATCATCTTTTTCTTGTTCACAGTTCTGCTATATCCTTCAGAACGAGTCTTCTTGGACCGTCCAAACCGACAACCTTGCCAAAGTGCCTTACGCCTTCCTCGACTACAACTGGGTATCTTTCGATAACGTTGAATCCATCACCACCAAAGTGGAGTACGCCAACAGCTTCAACCTTCGCGGCATCATGCTCTGGAGTATCGAGACTGATGACTTCCACGGCCTCTGTGGAGAGGGAACATTCCCTCTGCTGAACACCATCAACACAGTTCTAGCTAAAGGCTCATCAGGTACGACATCCGAACTAGATACTACTACAACTACTAACAGTGATGAGAAATTTTATACCCGGTGAGATTACAAAATAAAAACAGTCCGTGTAGTGTGCGACTGTGCTTATCGAAATACTCGTAATAATATAAGGGGTTGAAATAGGTTTTATCCTTTCTTATAGACTGATTGATAGCTAAATACTCAACTATTAATTGCTACAATTTTTAAAATATTTGATGTTTTGCAATATTGGCCCTCTCGGGCATGCAAATTGATCCTAGCTGATCTCTGATCAGATTGTAACAGTGGTAGGTACATATAACCCGATAATTTATGTTATTGTATTAACTCATTCAAGGTTAATATTATACTAGCTGCTATCTAAAAGGCTGCTATTGTCTAGTAAATTCATGTATAAGTTTGACTGAATGTTATGAAAAAGGATCAATTCAAATTACTTCCTTAATTTATTTCAGAAGCCGGACCCAACAACCCTCCTGGCAATCACGGCCCTCCTGGCCATCACGGCCCTCCTGGCCGTCACGGCCCTCCTGGCCATAACAACCCTCCTCATCATCACCATCATTAAATATGGAAACCTACTTCCAGGCCCTTAAAAGAAGAATTGAAGACAAATCTATAGTACAAGTATTATGAATCTCCTAGAGTCCAAGGAAATGGCACTCTTTTCATAATTAACAACGTTAACAAGGCAAAGTAAATAAAAAATATGTTTCTGCAAAGTTAGAGTAGGCGCACACAGTTGATTTTTCGTCGGCCGATAGTTTAGTCGGGCAGTTGATCAGTATGGGCATGTATGGGAGTGCGCACACTACGCCAATTCGATTTGGCCGATTCTTCATACAATTTAAAATAGGGCACAACTATCGGCCAACTAAAAATCAACGGTGTGCGCCTACTCTTATTGTTTAATTTCGAGACATAACTTCATCTTTAATAGTGTAAGCCTAACATTACGGCGAACGTCACAGAGTAGACAACAAACAAGATCTTGTCAACTACTTCTGCGAATTCCTCCTTCTCACAGTACTTGTTGGCTTCAGTCTGCATCTCTTCCACATTGCTCTTGCCTTGGTCTATTTCGCAGTAATCTTCATCGTCTTGAGTCGAATACCCTTCATTGATCGTGTTGTAGTTTCTGCAGATCTGATGGAAAATAGTGTTACAGATCAGAAGAATCCCAGATTTAAAATTTAGAAAATTCAATTTGATATTTAACCTCGTAAGCCCGGATGTGCCTCAGAAGGAACTGAAACTTTGTAGTCAGTAACGCCGAGACATTTTCGGAGGTGAATTGTAAGTATCGCCGGATGTGCCCTCAGAGGAACTAAAACTTTAGCGATAATTTTAAGTTCAAAAATTCGCGCCTATTGAATAAAAAGAGTGATAGTCTATGGCTTAAAGTATTCAAAATCAGGTACCCGAACTTATTAATGTAAAAAAAACAAAATGTCACTGTCAAATTATCATTTTTCTCTGACAAGATGGTTCTTTCGAGAGGACGTGATGTACGATTAATTTTTTTTTCTTCACGTAAACGTAGTTTAATTGAAAGATCAACCAGTATAATTTAAGTTAAAATACTGCCAAACAAGCAAAAAAAATTTTTTACCAATTCGAAGAAGTTTTGTAAGATTTTTTTTCGTTTGAAAATAATAGTTCTTTGCAAGGAACATTCGGTCTTGATGGTGAAAGTTTTATTTTTGTATATTTTTTCTATTAAGATGGATTGAATATTGGACTTTTAAAATTATGATATGATTGAGAAAATTTACCATGAGAACGTTCTGATTTTTAGTTTAAGAAATATTATAATTAACATGAATATTCACTTTACTTCTTATACATTCTAACCTATCATTATTGTATGTTATAAAACCGATAGTACTTTTAAAAGTACTAATAATGAAACATTAAATAAAATTAAAATACTTTTGCCTTTTCAGTTACATTTATTTATATCATTATTGTATCTTTATGTAGTATTAATTTATTAAGGAGGTTACATTTATGTTTTACTTTAAAGTATAAAATACAATTTATATACTTTTTCTTTTTAAAGTCTGTGTTCTTTTAAGAGAAAACATTTTTTTATTATTTTTTACCTAAAATAAACTCTATGCACTATTATATAGGGTCCCTGAAAATATGGGTGCAAAAGAAAATCTCTAACATAGAAATTTTTTTACTCGAAGTGCTCGGCGTTTACGACTTCAAATTGTTCGTTCTTCTGAAAGCACATTCGGCGATACTTAGAAGTCGACAAAATTTGCTCTTCGGTCTTACGAGGTTAAGTGCTTAGATTCACCGCGATCTATGAGACTGGCAGCGGCATTTCTAAGTTGTATAGAGAACTAGCTAGCTAGCATAGACAGGCTATTTGAATTTGCATTTCCTAAATTGGCAACACAAGTCTAAGTTAAATGATACTGTAACTGTATATTTCCCAAAAAATAAATAAATAATATGCAATTTATTATTCTCACAGAACTCAGAGTAGGTATTTGATTAAAAAAAAATGAAAGTTAAGATAATGAGCATAACCATACCTTGATAACTGGCAAACAACACACCGCCCTAAACCAATAAGCGGAGAGTAGATTTTGCATTACCATTGTCTTGCACAACCTTTCGGCGACAGAAGTCATCATTATCACTTGAAGCAGCATCGCCAGTAGAATGCCTCCTAACACCGTTATGTAGAGTACCACTGGAAAGAAGGTGATGATCCAGTTTTAAGTAAGAGCCAAAACACACAAGGCATTTCGGCGGCGGTGTCGCTGCGCGTCTTAGATCATTGGTTCCCAAACTTATTTGAGACGCGCCCCCTTTCGACCATAGAAAAAATATCCGCGCCCCCCCTCTTCAAGTCAAGATTATTTATTGGTCGTATCAAGCAGTCTGGAATGCATTCTCTCAGCGGTCGCAGGTTTTTTTATACTTAACTTACTTACTTAAGTACACAGATGGCCCGCGCCCCCTTTAAAGGTCTTTGCGCCTCCCCTGGGGGGCGCGCCCCCACTTTAGGAACCAATATCTTAGATAGAAATATCTGTTGCGGGCACACGAACAGGACGCGCAGCAACGCATCGTTGCTTTGGCTCTAAGCCTATATTATAAAATTGTATCTCAGTATTTTTTAAGTATAAAAAAGGTTCATGAAATAATACTTACAAATCGTAGGAATAGTGTGACAAGGCATCATGTACTCGATGTAACATAATCCAATACAAATGAGTATGGTAGCTCCAGCATAGAACCAAACTCGGGACATTTGAAGCGGCTTATTCCAGAACGACATTAAGACGAAGGTCACCAGCACTGGAACAATACACAATTAAGGGCCATACCAGACATGCTACTTAGCATCGGCTATCGGTGATTTTGCGACTGTATCGATACTGCCAGAGTAAATACAAATGAGTAGGTCATGTTCATAGAAACGCACCGAGCACGGTTTGTATGTGAGCGCGTCAATACCGTACAAACCGCGCTCGGTGCGTTTCTATGAAGATGACCTACTCATTTGTATTTACTCTGATACTGCATCGCGATTTCGCGTCTTTTTGCGTTCGGACGCCGTATCGGAATCGTGCGTTTTAGCAACTCTATCGAAGCAGTATCAGTTTTACTACCTGTGATCTAGGTGTACGATATATCTAAAAGGAAGAGACATAGTTATTAGGTTTAATCCAAAAAAATAATATACAGTATACATTTTCTCCTTCTGCACTTGCCATAAATTAGGCCTTGTCCAAGAAGGCGAATTCGTCGCGAATGTCTTCGCGCGTAGAATAATACACGCGTTGGTGAGAGAGATACTAGCAGCCAATACATTGGTCCATAAGACACGCGCGAGTCGAATTTTCAACTGATTCTATGCGCGAAGACATTCGCGGTAAATTCGCCCTCCTGGACAAGGCCTTAGTTGATACGTTTACGTACTATAGCCTATAGGCCACATTTCCAGCAACCCATTTCATGTCGTCTCGTTATATCGCAAAGAATCACCATTTAATTTTGATGAGAGCGAGAGAAAAATGGAACTGGGTAGCTGGAACTGTGGCCCACTGTACATCAAGGTCTTACCAAGTAAAGGGGTGTAGAATACAATGTTGTAATTCGTCGGCTTCCTCTGAAAGTCCAGATTGAGTACCAGCCGGTCCCCATGGTGGGTGGTATTCACTTTGCTACGAGGATACATTCGGTACCACTTCACTGCTGGTACAATGAATTGCGTGATCTTGGTCACCTCCCATTCGTTTTCGACCAAGTCATCTTGGTATATGAACTGTAAAATATAAGATGTTTGTAATAATAAAAAAAGTATTATTGAATTGATATTACTAAATTACTAAAAATCATATTACGATTTATGAAAATTAGTATGCCATTTGGAGAAGGGATGTAACAAAATGTACACAAAAGGCTTCACAAATTATAAAAAAGAGCAATTAGAATTTGAATCAACTTACTGCTAGACGTAGCATGTCGTAAGTCAATATTGATAAGAAAATCGTCTCGTGCGCTTCCCAAGGCTGTATCACGATGGAGCACGAGTAGCTGTCATGGGGCCAGCTGTAGACATGAAGAATATTTTAGAAGCACTTCTTGGCTGCAAAATGCTTTTGTTTATGGGACAGGAGGCAAACGATTAGTTGGATCACCTGATGGTATGAAATCTACATAGTAGTGGTGCGGTAAACGCGCCACAGTGGCGCCACTGCATCGTTCCTCACGTCTCTAATTTGAAGGCGCCTTAACTCTATTTATATCTTGAAAAACTCACCTATTATAGATAGTAGTTTCAGTGAAACACCACGAATCTATGGTAGCTTTCGAGTGGAATATGGCATAGCCGTCAGGGTACACCCAAATCAGTTCGTGGCCGATAGTTTTTAACGCGTCCAAGTTGTCAGCGCTGAAAAATAAAAAAGTTCATTATGTAAGAGCCCCAATAGAAAATTAAAGACCCCACGTTAAGGTTGTTGTAAAACATTAAACTTACTTATAAACCTGGAACATCGGTCTCCAAATCTGACCTTGGCGGTATGACACACTGGATACATTATTGAATTTCGAAGGCTCCCACGCAAGGTTTTCATCTATCCAGAACTGAAACAATAGTTTAATTCAAACGAAAAACATTGTTACTACCAGTTTAAGATTCCCCCGGAACAATATGCTTTATAGGCGGTAAAGCTGAAGATCCTGGCTACACAGAAGTTGCAGCGGTGTGAACGAGAGATGGGAATAGTCCCGTAATACTTACAGTAATCAAACTTATCCCCGTCGTAAGCTTAGATTCAAACGCGTTGTACTTGAGTCCAGTGATGTTGACATGCACAGACACACTGACATTGGGACCCGGTGCCATATTCGGACTCCTGTATTTCAGTAGATCCTCCTTCAGTTGCTCGGAGTCAGACAGTCTTCTCTTTATTTCTTTTGAGTGTCTTGTTTCGTTGGAACCTTTAAATAATTAATGTTACAATAAATTTTACATAAGAAGCTTGAAATTATTAATAGGAGGTTTTACCTTATAAAATATTTCAAAGCTTATAATTACGGGCCAAGCAATATACTGGCTTTAGTACAGCCAAGTATGGAAGCTGGAAACATTGATTTTCGGATAGATGTTTTTGGTACCATTTGATAGAGTTCGTGACGTGAAGATAGAAGAAGACACTTTCAAGATCAGTAACTGGTTTTTCGATCTAATGTACGAGTAGTTTAGGAATAATCAAGTGAGATCACTTATCGTTTCCACTCTGTAAAACTTTCGGGAGATAAAAGTACGGTGAAATGTGATGTGTTGCCAAAATTAGTCTTACCTTCTCCCGGTCTTGGGCAATCGTACAAGAACTTCGCTTCAACGCCATTCCACGCTGCGAAGCTGAAGAACTTGATGTCAAGAGGGGACACGTCATAGTATTTGATTATTGGTGCCGTTGCTCCTTCTCTTGAGAATTCTATTAGGTCTGTAAAAAGAAGAAGATTGCACAAAATGTAGTAAGAATTTACTGATAATCTAACTCAAAGGATATCCAGAACCAATATTTTTAGTTTTTGGATTTTGTAATGTTTTGGGTATTCTCCTGATTCCTTAAGGCCTTTTATACTTTGATCAATTAAAGATGGAATTGTTTACCCTGTCTCTATTGTATTATTTAGTCAACAGCTGTCAAGTACGAGCTCTCGATACCACGATCTTCATCTTGTCTATTTGCCTATACTGAGACTCACTTGTTGAGAAATCCAAGCGAGATTTTCGAGCATTATCTACTCAGAGTCTGCCATGATAATTTTAATGAAGTCAGCAAATCTAAGGTAAGTATCTAATACATATAATTTGCTGTTACTTCTAATATCGAATTATTTTAATTACAGAAGCTCTTTGACTATTGAAACGCTGGTTACCATAAAATGCTTACTGTCTTTAAGCCGTATGTAGAATCCTCGCAGTTCCACAGCTGAAAGTATACCAACTGTGACCGATGATGCCTTGGCGTTCCTCTTTAGGTTTCTACGTAGCTCTGTGAACTTATTTCCACCACCACCAACCACTGGAATCACAACAAAACATCAAGCTTAACAACTGTGCTGTAGTAACGACTCTATACCTAGCTCAGAAGAGCTAGTCAGCAATGGGAAGAATCCCACCGCTGCTCTTCCTGTATAGCCAGGATCTACAGCTTGACTGCCAACTAAAACCCAACCAGTGAAGGCCATGTTTCTCCCGGGGAAAAGTAAACTGTCATAGGATATAGTACGCAACGAAATGAATCAGAAGAACATGAGGAAGTGTTATGGATAGACTTCCCTCCAGTGCAAAGTGAAGGACAGGTGACCAACAAAGTATAATGTACTGGAAAAAGGTGCTATTTTGCAACAACAATGTATAGTCTGCAGGCTTTTTATTCACCTATTTCATAAACTGGATCATTATGATCCGGGTACGCCACTGAAGACAGCAGGATATTCCCGTTGCTGCCAGCTTGGATTGCGATCTGAAGTACTAGTTTAAAATAGGTACTCATTTGCTACAAAAATGTATAGTTCCATGTGCCTTTATTTACCTATTTCATATACCGGATCATTATGATCTGGGTACGCCACAGAAGACAGCAGGATATTCCCTCTTCTCCCAGCTTGGATTGCGATCTGCAGTACCAGTTTAAAATAGGTACTTATTTACTACAAAAATTTATAGTACGATGTGCTAAAGCCCGGTCTGTGAGCACGTAGAATTTTGTCCAATGATCTCAAGCTACCCATCCTTATCGCTCGCGCGTAATTATATTGCTGTCGCGACTGTGCAACGGGCGCCCGCAGTGAGTATGCGAGCGCGACAGCAACCTAATTACGCGCGAGCGATAAGGATGGATAGCTTGGGGTCATTGGACAAAATTCTTCGTGCTCACAGACCAGACTATATCTTCTGTACTTACCTATTTCGTAAACCGGATCATTATGGTCCGGATAGGCTACAGAAGACAGCAGTATATGCCCGTTGCTGCCAGCTTGGATCGCGATGTGCATCTCAAAGGTGACTCCGTCAGAGTTGTAGTTCTTTCTGTCTTCTGCGTCCACGCTGTAGTACGTATCGTAGCTGTAGCCTCGCTGGCAGATGTGTTCTTTGCAATGTGTTGCCACTGAGTGCAAAGGTATAAGTAGAAAAAGTTTAGTATTACATTTTACATCAATAGGTATAATATTGTAAACATACAGACAAAACTTGTTTACTAGAAAACACAGTTACTCTATGTAGATTAAATATTAAAAAAAAAATTTTTTTGAAAGTAGGCTTAATGGTCTTTGGACAATTTCGCAAATTATAGTATTCTAAAATCCTGGATATTGACTCTATTTTCAAAGAGATTACTTACATTAAATAACAGATCATGTTGTTTTATTTTATTTTTGAAGCTTAGTCCAGTCAATATCGATACAATTAACGGCAAACAATGGACTTTAAGGAGTTCAAAAATATATAAGAAGTAGAGATTTTCAGGATTGAAACACACTTCTCTATTAGGAACTTAATAACATAATATAAAAAAAAAACTCGTAGGTAGATACATGCGCGTTTGCTGAGTCGATTTTGACTGGAATATACATAATAATTATTTATACTAAACAAAAATACATACTTTCATACGTGAACGTAAAATTCGATTCCTGAGCATGAACGCCTATCACAAATAAAAATAGAGACAAAAGCCACTTCATTTTTCACTTCACTGTTAAAAACAAACACTACACACGACTGCACTAAACAAAAACGACAGTGTTTTAGCTTTGCCGTAGGATGCATTGACTGAACGGAACTGTGTTGATAAAATTGATCGTTTTTAGGATTCCATACATAAAGGATAAAAACTTCCAGCGATTTGGCCCACTTTTAGCTTGGTCCACGGGGCAAGTCGCCGGATTGAATTTTTTTTCCCGGCAACTGGGCCCACTTTAAGATTTTAGAAGAGAATAGATTTTTGTTGATTTGGTGTTTAATTTTTGAATCAATCATCGAAGGTGTCCCGGAATTTACCGGAAGAAAACATACTGAAAAATTCAAACGCTGGAAGACTCAAAATGAGACCCTATTACCACTATTACCTAAGATTCCACTAGTTGTCTGTCTGTCATCAGGCTGTATCTCATGAACCGTGTTAGCTAGACAGTAGATCTTTTTAGGATGATGATGTACTTATTTCTGTTGCTGCTATAGCAAAAAAGGTTTTGATATTGTATATAATGTTGTACACACGGCCGCAGTGTTAACTATCCATTTCCGTTTTTGCTCTCGCTCTTATCAAATGGCGATTCTTTGCGGTAGAACGAGACGACACTACAATGGTACCGAACAGAACTCTTCGTGCGTAAGTCCGACTCGCACTTGGCTGGTTTTTAAATAACTGATAATAATAATAAAAACAATAGCGGCCTTGAATGATGATGAAAATAATAAAGGAGGAAGAAATCAGGGGAAAATACGCGTAACTGATCCTAATTTTCTATCCCATGGGTTGTGGCAATAAGTAAGTTCATCATGATGGCTTATTTCATGATCTGCCTTAGGCCTCCGCCATGGTTCAACCGGACCGGGACTATTCCCACCTCTTGTTCCCACCGCTGCAACTCTTGTGTAGCCAGGATCTTGCTTGACCGCCAATAAAAACCCAACCAGTGACGTTCAAGTTTGTCCCGGGGGAAAGTTATACTGTCATTGGACCCGCAACGAAATTAATCAGAAGAAACTGTGTTCTAAAAAGCGCGGGCAAAAGCTAGTGAAAAATAAAGAACCTAAGTATTGGTCCAACTAGAGTGTAGTATATTAAAACGGGAAGTGTGATTCGCTTATCGTAACGGATGCATGATAGATGGGTTTGTCCCTACCGATTAAACAGTTAAATAATTGAAGTAGTCTGTTATGAATTTAGTAGGTACCTACCTACAGATTAAACAATATGCTGATGATGAATAAATTCATCATAGAGGATCACACACACCACGAAGATGGATTTAGGGACAGTATAACTTTCCCCCGGGACAAACTTGACCTTCACTGGTTGGGTTTTTATTGGCGGTCATACTGTAGATCCTGGCTATGCAGGTGGGAACGACAAGTGGGAATAGTCCCGTTAAATGATACTGTCAGTGTATAATTGCTAAGTATAAATGTAACGCAACAATGAAATCTATCTTACACGCTCCCTAATTACCCTCAATTATCCTAAACCAACAGAAACATACCTCAAAACGGTCCATTACCATAATATTAGATAACACAGACCTGGGCCGTCTCAAATTACCATCAAATGGTAATAATCCTGGAACAACTCCAAAGGAGTCTCCAATCCGTCGCGTTTCAAAATGATCTTGGCGAAATGCAAATGGTCCGGCGCTAACGTACTTTGGTTTACTTGCTTTAAAGTTGAAGGTTTACACTGTACGATTCGGGAACGGATCGAGAAATGTTTTTTTAATCTACAACGAGGAACTTCTTGACCTGTATGTACCTCACATAATGGAAAGTAGGTCGAAGGTGGAAGATTTCACCCGGAATCCAGATATGTACCATCCTAGACTGCATCCCACTTAACATCAGGTGCGATTGTGGTCAAATACTTGCCTTGTTATGCATAAAAAAAATCCTCAACCACATAGGATATCTTATCTCGACTGTCGGAACACAGCAATGCTACTAAAATTGTTATGGCGACAGACTTACGTAAGATGGTGGTATCCTTGCCATATGTTTGACTCGAAGCGCTGGTAGGGCCCAAAAGATAAGGAGACATGTAAAGTGCCCCATAAGGGCTACCTTTTCTTTTTTTTATTATTTTCTATTGACGTTCATAAGTGCCACTTGTGGTCTAAACTGAATAAATATTTTTTGATTTTTGATTTTTTATCTAGCTAGACTTAGAACAAGCCCTAACAGCAACCAAATCGTACAGAAAAATTTGCGCCCACTGGGAATCGAACCCGGGACCTCTGGATCTGAAGCATTAGACCATGGAGGCGGTTAGATCAGGGTTTCCCAACCATTGTTTCATCGAGCCTCCAAAAAATTGTTTTTCATTCCCTCCCTTATTTTTGCGTGTACTACGAGTATAAACATAAAATACTATTTACATACCTACTTTATGAAAGCAATATTACAATTAGAGAAAGTTGAAATATTGAAAGAAACTTCAATTCTCAAGTAGAACAATTTTCAAGAATCGTGTCGTGTAAATGCATCTCTAGTTCTCAATTTGGAATTCAATCAGCTTTTTCTCTCGGGTGTCTCCTTCTCCAGTTAAAAACTGTGTTTTATCCTGTTTTTATTAATACTAAACCGTTGTTATAAAGTGTTTTGTTCCCAACTACGAGTATTTCGCCAAATGAGTTAATAAGACGGTCGTTTTTCGTTTTGGAAGTTTCAATTTCAATAAAATGTGAATTGTTTTTGAGAGTTCATTGGCATTTTGAGAACTAGTGAGATTATAAAATAAGAATTGAGCAAATTAATATTTAAACAAATTTCACACAAAAATCTTCCTGGATGATATTTTGAGCGTTGTTTTGCAACGGACAGTCTGTAAGTTCGTTCGTTTCAGTCAAATGACGTCCACTGCTGGACAAAGGCCAGGATTTTCACGACGACCGGTCGCGCTACCCGTTCAAGTCTATTAGTCGATAAGTTCACCGTTATAAATACTAAGGAGTTGCACCTAACTTTGACCGTAACTATAACAATAACCGGTGTTTTTGTATGGAGTTTGACAGATTTTTGACGTTTGTCAAATTAAAGTAACATGGCGCAACTCAGCCTATTAAGAGTGTTCCATTCCACCAGTGTAACACAAACTTGCGAACCAAGACGCTCTATGAGTAACGCTAATTGCGCCCGCTCGCTATTGTGTCACCATTAACGATCTAAACACATAATGTGACACTGTGACGTGACGTAATGGGTCTGTATTCTGAACAACCTTTGGAAACTGAATAGTTGAAGTAGCAAACAAAGTTATAGTCGAGTATACAGGGTGGAATTCTGTAATGCCACCTGGAGGGAAAGTACTCTTAATACAGTAGATAGACAATTTTACTGAAAGAACACATTCATTCATTTTTGAAAAGAAAGAACTGCATTCAATGATTTTTGATATTTTATCAAAAATTCACTACCAACTCAGTCATAGGCTGAGATACACCACTTAACTTTAACGGTAATTATGACGATAACCGGTGCTTTTTGTATGGAGTTTGACAGATTTTTGACGTTGGTCAAAGTTAAAGTAAGATGGTGCAACCCACCCTTAGTATTAGATAGCGTCACAACACTAATAAATATCAAATTCTAGCCCTAATGACACAAGGCAAATTGAAGGAGCATGATATGATTACTGTAGTGGTTTACTACAGATACCTAATTAAACATAATAATATATAGTTACATTAGGATAAATTAGTAATTCGATGCTAGGCCTATATTATTATTGAGGAGATAATTTAGTATTTCGTTGGTCTGACTGAACTAAATATATCAGACGTGTGTGGTGACATATGATGTCTGATACCGAGGTTGTTACAACCCAAAAGATAATAACAACTTTTAGGGCATTTCAACAGCAACATCAGTAATTTTACAGCAGAATTTCATCAGAAATAATTATATTGTGTATTAACCTTAAAAAAATTAATTCGTTCATTTCAGCCAAATGATGTCCACTGCTGGACAAAGGCCTCACCCAAGAATTTCCATAACGACCGGTCCTACGCTGCCTTACTTCTCGCGACCTTCACCAGTTTGTCAGTCCACCTAGTGAGGGGCCTGGCCACACTACGTCTTCCGGCCCGTGCTCGTCACCCGAAAACTTGTCTGCCCCAACGACCATCAGTTCTAAGACGACCTATGCGCCACTGCCACTTGATTTTAGCAATTTTCAATTAACTACAGAAATAGATTAAATAGCTGCTCAGTGGCCTAATTCACGTATTTTAGCAGTCAAGATCTCGCTGACGTTCAGAAGTCGTCCCATTGAAAAATAGTTCTAAATTCGTATTCATAAGGGTCATTTTCTATAGAACGATTACTCGATAGGATCGCAACTCGGCGATTTGTTGTCATCATTGAAGTTTTGTTACGTCGTCCCATTGAAAAACAGTTCTAAATCCGTATTAACAAGGGTTATTTTGATAGAAAGATTACTCGGTAGAGTCGCAACTCACACTGTGTTGTCGTTGATGAAGTTTTGTTACGTGAATAAGACTACTGTGTGCCTACCATGAGTTTACGTTAGGTGAGCTCGCTAGCGAATACGTCAAAAAATTCTATGAAGATTTTATTTCTTGAAAGTAGCCGCTAGGGGCGCTGCACAATATGTCATACATTTAAATGTCATTTTTTTACGCAGTCGCTAGCGAGCACACCTAACGTAAACTCATGGTAGGCACACTGAAGTCTAATATCAGTCAATTGAGTATGTAATCAAATTATTATTTTCACTTACGCAAATCAGATTCGTCTCTTTCCATTCCCAAAAAATAGAACGAGAGAGATATATATGTTACGGTTAATGTGATAAATTGAAAATTATTAATAATAACCGGTTATTATGAATAATTCCCGACAGTCGCGGTAAAAGTGATAAATTAATCACATTTAACAGTGATTATTTAAGGGGACAATATTATTTGATCCTCTAAAAACTAATTGATCTTTTTTGTATGTGCACTTTTAAAAATAAATGATGGTTTTTATTATATTTTATCTTTATATTAATTATTGGGTCTATATTAGTTGATCTACGGATAAATTATGAATGATCTTCATTAAAGGTAACATAATATTTATGTTTAACATACTCTTTTAATATTTGGTAAACAAAAATAATATTTGATCCTCTTTTTTAGTTATTGATCTTTAATTTTGTCAATTTGATGATTTTTATATCAAGTTTGCCTTTTAATATTGATCACCTAATAAATACATTTCGATCTATGTATAACTTAACTTTAAAATATATTTTAGTTATAGGATGTCGTTACACAGATTGAGCCACATTTCTCCAGCTTTTATTTTTCTCCCACGACACTGGATTTTTTCAATTATATTTTTTAGCTAATATTATAGTCACTTAATATATTTTCTTCTTTTTCTGTAAAAATAAAATAGTCGCGGTGGTATAATCCATAGACGGAGCTTCGCCTTCTGGGTTTACTTGATATGCCTCTTTCTTCTTAATACCTATATCTTGACAAGTTTAGATTGTAAGAGGTCGCAGCATATTTTAAACTTTAACCCTTTTTAACCTAATCACTTCATAAGCCAGGTTCTATATTTCGACTCCAGAAAGCAGTTCCTTTATATGGCATTCATGTATGTATAGTTATTAGGCATTCAGAATCAAAAAAGTAGCAGCAGGCAATTACACAAATTATGAACCTACTAACACACAAAAAAAAAACATTTAAAAACATCGTGGAAATAGCCCATCAGAAAAATTAAGTAAGCTAGGAGAGTTGTGACAGGCTGTCACAACTCTCCTAGGTGTTTAAAATGACGACTTGGTTCGAATAATAATTTTTATTTTCTAAACACGATGCGCACACAAAATATCAGTGCTACATTTTGAGACCTGACTAACCATGCAACTTGAGAAAAAATAACACAACAGTGCACATATACTAAAACATGATATAAATTGAAATAAAATTTTGACGAAAAACTTACTTTTCGCATTTTTTTGTACACATACGTCATATTTACGTAACCGTGCCTCTAGCACCGCCCGCAGGTACTTAGTCAAGAAGAGCGTCTTAAAAGCGACAAACAAGCGTTGTTTCCAGCTTCCTAACTATATTAAGTAAGGAGAAATCGTCCTTGGCACAACTCACCTCTGTCACAACTCTCCTAGGTCTCCCCTACTGAAAAGACCGAATATATCATCCCGCACCAACGCATCCAGCACCTAAGGTCAATTCGACCCGATAACGCAGTGTGAACGTGTTAAGTATGCTTTTTTAATAAAAAAAAATCTTTAAACATCAAGTGCCTTTAAATAGTTTCCATCCTTTGACTACAACTTAATAAAAATAAGTACCATAACATAATTATTTTGAAGATTATTTGATATAGATAAAAAATAATTTATACAAATCGAATTATTTAAAAAAGTATCACAATATTGAATATTTGGTGCTCATTTTCTATATTTTTGAGGACCAACAAGTAACGATCAGATACAATTTTTACATCTCAATTTTTTTTTGCGTAGTTCAAAAGAGGTTAAAATATCGATCGATTTCATTTATTTTATGTCTCAAAGAAAGAGGATCAATCATTAAAATAGATGACCATTTAGATTTTTTTATTTGCCATTTTTGCTAATTTCAAAAGATCATTTAAATACATGCCATTATTTAATAATTCAACCTTAGTACTAACGAATTTCATAAAAAAGAACAACATCTTGTGTACGTGCTCGTGTACAGCCAAACTTTTGGACGTTTTGATATCATATATTAATATAATTTGGCATAATAAGTTTGGAATATTTCTTGCATAATATTACTTTTCCATGATGCCTATAACATAATGTTTTGATTTAAAGTGAAAAATAGGTTAAGGTGCGGCGGGGGTGGCCCTTGGGCCACCCCTAAGCCGCCTATTTAGTTTTATACACACATAAATACCCTCATATTAATCACATTTACCAAATCATGCGGTAATTATTCATAATAACCGGCGATTATTCATAATTTTCACATTTATCACTTTGACCGTAACGTATATATCAGCAAACCTACATAAAACTTTCAGGGTATTATTATCGGATATGACACCCACCTAGTCACCACGAGTACCACGACACTGTTAAACAGCAATTAAATACTAATTTCGTACACATT